>NC_134522.1:2221367-2518867 GCF_027942865.1 Odontesthes bonariensis | reverse complement strand
CCCACACGCACGATACCCTCTGCATACGTACGAGCACATAATAACCCCAATGCAGAGGGGTTTTTGAAAATTTATAGGGGGCGCTACTGAGCCATTTAGCTCCGCCCACACACGATACTCTTTACATACGTACGAGGTCGTCAGGCTGGACGTGTGTGCCAAGTTTCATGACCTTGTGATGATGATAAGGCTTTCAAACCACAAACGCCATCACACGATTTTCACCGCCTGGCCACGCCCACACCGTTCAGAGTTTGAAAAAGTTTCTCCATGAATTTCCCCCCCCGTGTCTTAAGAGTAACCTGGCCAAGTTTGAAGCTTGTAGCATTAAATCTGTAGGAGGAGTTCGATCATATGCAAGGCGTGGAATCGGTCAAAAATGGCACCAAAACGCACCTTCCATCCAAAATGGCCGCCTTCCTGTGGACGTGGGACCATGGCGGCATGAGACTTTTTTGTGCGTCTGGGCATGATGAATGAGTGTACCGAATTTCGTCGTCCCACGCCAAACTAACCCCAATGCGGGGACCATTTTTAAGCATCGTAGGGGGCGCTACAGAGTCAATGAGCGACTCCCAAAAATATAAAGTTTAGATTCTTTCATGTCGTCGACTGGCAGGTGGCGCTCGCAAAATTTCAAGAGTTTTCGAGCACCTTTTGCAAAGAATAATAAGAATAACTCCTACAGATACAATAATTAGGGTCCCTGCAGTTTCACTGCTCGGTCCCTAATTATAAATTCACTCGTGTTGTCTGTGCAAATCTGTTTTATTAGCAATAAAGAGAATGGTGTTTGCTCATAAAAGATACTTCAAAAGCGTCAACTCTGACAACAGAGGGCCGCAGACTCCTTCCTTAAAGGGGAGCGAAGATTTAACGAGGATTTACACAGATTTGTTGCTTTAGTGAGGTTTACACTGGAAAAAATCAAAGTCTTACCAAGTATATTTGTCTCATTTCTGGTCCAAATATCTCATTACACTTAATATAAGACACAACTGCCGAACAAGTGCTATTTCAGCCAGATATAGGGACTTGTTTGAAGACAATACATCTGGAATATCTTGTTAAATGAAAAAGTCTTGAAAACACGGATTTCACATGAAACAAGCTTTTTTTGACATTTGAAGAGGTTTTTAAGCTATTTTCAAGATCACTTTTATCTCAAAAGTCCTAAATATCACATCTTATTTCAAGAAATCTTGATTTTCACTAGTTCCATTGGCAGATTTTTTTTGCTTATTTCAAGCAAAAACGTCTTTTATTTGTTGTTTTTCTTACTTATTTTTGGAGGGGCATTTTTTCCAGTGTATACACTGTTGGACCTTTGATCATCTTTCACGTCTTCTCTGTGTTGGAATCAGTCAGTTTCACCAGCAGCCGCCTCATGACGACCCAACAACGATCTCCACGTGCACAGCACCTCGCAGATAGACCAGATTACCCTCCAGGAATCTCTAAATCCATTTGTTCAGCCTCTGGACTGCTCAGACCTCCCGACCAATCAGAACCTCGGTTAACCATTTTCTTTTGTTTGCTTTAACATCCTTTCTTTCATCATTTCATCGGTCATTATGGCACCTTAACATGACTTAAACCGAGCTCTGGTTGCTAAGTTGTGGCACGCTCACAGGAACTACACTGGAAAAAATGCCCCTCCAAAAATAAGTTAAAAAACAACAAATAAAAGACGTTTTTGCTTGAAATAAGCAAAAAAATCTGCCATTGGAACTAGTGAAAATCGGCTTGTCAAGATTTCTTGAAATAAGATGTGATATTTAGGACTTTTGAGATAAAAAAGTGATCTTGAAATTAGCTTAAAAACCTCTTCAAATGTAAAAAAAAAGCTTGTTTCATGTGAAATCCGTGTTTTCAAGAGTTTTTCATTTAACAAGATATTCCAGATGTATTGTCTTCAAACAAGTCCCTATATCTGGCTGAAATGGAAATTGTTAGGCAGTTGTGTCTCATATTAAGTGTAATGAGATATTTTGCCAAGAAATGAGACAAATATACTTGGTAAGACTTTGATTTTTTCCAGTGTGGATGTAATATCTGAGCAATAGTGCTGAGAAGCTATTTTTTCCACCTTTTTTTTTTCCAATCACAGTTCAGAGATGGGAGGAATTTATAGGAGATAGATGAGGGGCGACACAGAGAAGAGTTCCTGGACAGTCGAGGGTCGTAACCCCACGGGCCAGCCGACTGCTTCCTCTTTACGATATTACTCAAAGTGTTTCAGGAATAAAGAAGAGAAGAGTGGCTATTTGTCATCTTTACGGAGCCCCCACCCGTCCTCCGTCCACCCATAAAACCCTCCGACTTCTCCTCGGCTCTCTCTCGTGGGACGACGCAGACTTCTGTATTCCATCCCCGAGCCTTCCAGAGATAAAAAAGTGGAGAAAAGAGAGGAAAACAGCCCAAACTAAACTCTACATGTGTTAGAAATGAAAGTAATAAAGATTAAGTAGAAGTTGATGACATCCTCAGTCATGCTCATGAAGGTAATCTCTCTCTTTTTTTTATATCAAAATTAGATTTGGAAGGAAGGAACAAACAGGGGGTGAGACTCTGGCATAATATTTTAATCAAATTGTCATGAGTGAGTGGATACAATTAGAGGGGCTGTCAGTCACCGAGGCAGGGATGCTGTTGTTGCTCAGCTGTCGGGATGCGGGGGGGGGGGGGGGGAGGGGGGGGAGGAGGAGGGAGGAGGGGGGAGGAGGAGGAGGGGGGAGGAGGAGGAGGGGGGAGGGGGGAGGGGGAGGAGGGAGGAGACCCAAAGAGCATCAGAGGTGCGGCAGCTCGCTGACCACCATAAAGAAATGTGACACTCGTTGGCTGTTCTGAAGCAGCGAAGTGTGGAAAAACATACATGTGTGTGTGTGAGTGTGTGTGCACGTTTTTTGTGTTTGCACGTTTTCTGTGTGTGAGTGTGCACGTTTCCTGTGTGTGTGCACGTTTCCTGTGTGTGTGCACCTTTTCTGTGTGTGTGCACCTTTCCTGTGTGTGTGCACGTTTCCTGTGTGTGTGCACGTTTCCTGTGTGTGTCCACCTTTCCTGTGTGTGTGCACGTTTCCTGTGTGTGTGCACCTTTCCTGTGTGTGTGCACGTTTCCTGTGTGTGTGCACCTTTCCTGTGTGTGTGCACCTTTCCTGTGTGTGTGCACCTTTCCTGTGTGCGTGCACCTTTCCTGTGTGCGTGCACGTTTCCTGTGTGCGTGCACGTTTCCTGTGTGTGTGCACCTTTCCTGTGTGTGTGCACGTTTCCTGTGTGTGTGCACCTTTCCTGTGTGTGTGCACGTTTCCTGTGTGTGTGCACCTTTCCTGTGTGTGTGCACCTTTTCCTGTGTGTGTGCACGTTTCTTGTGTGTGTGTGCACCTTTTCCTGTGTGTGTGCACCTTTTCCTGTGTGTGTGCACGTTTCCTGTGTGTGTACACCTTTTCCTGTGTGTGCACCTTTCCCGTGTGTGTGCACGTTTCCTGTGTGTGTGCACGTTTCCTGTGTGTGTGCACGTTTCCTGTGTGTGTGTGTGCACGTTTCCTGTGTGTGTGCAGCTCGCTGACCGCTCCCATAAAGAAATGTGACGTTGGTTGGCTGCTGCTGAAGCGTGACGTGGAGCTTCATGCAGGTGGTGTAAGGGTGGTTCATGCAGGTGGTGTAAGGGTGGTTCATGCAGGTGGTGTAAGGGTGGTTCATGCAGGTGGTGTAAGAGTGGTTCATGCAGGTGGTGTAAGGGTGGTTCATGCAGGTGGTGTAAGGGTGGTTCATGCAGGTGGTGTAAGGGTGGTTCATGCAGGTGGTGTAAGAGTGGTTCATGCAGGTGGTGTAAGGGTGGAGGTGACAGCAGGTGGTGTAAGGGTGGTTCATGCAGGTGGTGTAAGAGTGGTTCATGCAGGTGGTGTAAGGGTGGTTCATGCAGGTGGTGTAAGGGTGGTTCATGCAGGTGGTGTAAGGGTGGTTCATGCAGGTGGTGTAAGAGTGGTTCATGCAGGTGGTGTAAGGGTGGAGGTGACAGCAGGTGGTGTAAGGGTGGAGCTTCATGCAGGTGGTGTAAGGGTGGAGGTAACAACAGGTGGTGTAAGGGTGGAGGTAACAACAGGTGGTGTAAGGGTGGTTCATGCAGGTGGTGTAAGGGTGGTTCATGCAGGTGGTGTAAGGGTGGTTCATGCAGGTGGTGTAAGAGTGGTTCATGCAGGTGGTGTAAGAGTGGTTCATGCAGGTGGTGTAAGGGTGGTTCATGCAGGTGGTGTAAGGGTGGTTCATGCAGGTGGTGTAAGGGTGGAGGTGACAGCAGGTGGTGTAAGGGTGGAGCTTCATGCAGGTGGTGTAAGGGTGGAGGTAACAACAGGTGGTGTAAGGGTGGTTCATGCAGGTGGTGTAAGGGTGGAGGTGACAACAGGTGGTGTAAGGGTGGTTCATGCAGGTGGTGTAAGGGTGGAGGTGACAACAGGTGGTGTAAGGGTGGAGGTGACAGCAGGTGGTGTAAGGGTGGAGCTTCATGTAGGTGGTGTAAGAGTGGTTCATGCAGGTGGTGTAAGGGTGGTTCATGCAGGTGGTGTAAGGGTGGAGGTGACAGCAGGTGGTGTAAGGGTGGTTCATGCAGGTGGTGTAAGGGTGGTTCATGCAGGTGGTGTAAGGGTGGTTCATGCAGGTGGTGTAAGGGTGGTTCATGCAGGTGGTGTAAGGGTGGAGGTGACAACAGGTGGTGTAAGGGTGGTTCATGCAGGTGGTGTAAGGGTGGAGCTTCATGCAGGTGGTGTAAGGGTGGTTCATGCAGGTGGTGTAAGGGTGGAGGTGACAGCAGGTGGTGTAAGGGTGGTTCATGCAGGTGGCGTAAGGGTGGAGCTTCATGCAGGTGGTGTAAGGGTGGTTCATGCAGATGGTGTAAGGGTGGAGGTGACAGCAGGTGGTGTAAGGGTGGAGGTGACAGCAGGTGGTGTAAGGGTGGTTCATGCAGGTGGTGTAAGGGTGGTTCATGCAGGTGGTGTAAGGGTGGAGCTTCATGCAGGTGGTGTAAGGGTGTTTCATGCAGGTGGTGTAAGGGTGGAGGTGACAGCAGGTGGTGTAAGGGTGGTTCATGCAGGTGGTGTAAGGGTGGTTCATGCAGGTGGTGTAAGGGTGGAGGTGACAGCAGGTGGTGTAAGGGTGGTTCATGCAGGTGGTGTAAGGGTGGTTCATGCAGGTGGTGTAAGGGTGGTTCATGCAGGTGGTGTAAGGGTGGTTCATGCAGGTGGTGTAAGGGTGGAGGTGACAACAGGTGGTGTAAGGGTGGTTCATGCAGGTGGTGTAAGGGTGGAGCTTCATGCAGGTGGTGTAAGGGTGGTTCATGCAGGTGGTGTAAGGGTGGAGGTGACAGCAGGTGGTGTAAGGGTGGTTCATGCAGGTGGCGTAAGGGTGGAGCTTCATGCAGGTGGTGTAAGGGTGGTTCATGCAGATGGTGTAAGGGTGGAGGTGACAGCAGGTGGTGTAAGGGTGGAGGTGACAGCAGGTGGTGTAAGGGTGGTTCATGCAGGTGGTGTAAGGGTGGTTCATGCAGGTGGTGTAAGGGTGGAGGTAACAACAGGTGGTGTAAGGGTGGTTCATGCAGGTGGTGTAAGGGTGGAGGTGACAACAGGTGGTGTAAGGGTGGTTCATGCAGGTGGTGTAAGGGTGGAGGTGACAACAGGTGGTGTAAGGGTGGAGGTGACAGCAGGTGGTGTAAGGGTGGAGCTTCATGTAGGTGGTGTAAGAGTGGTTCATGCAGGTGGTGTAAGGGTGGTTCATGCAGGTGGTGTAAGGGTGGAGGTGACAGCAGGTGGTGTAAGGGTGGTTCATGCAGGTGGTGTAAGGGTGGTTCATGCAGGTGGTGTAAGGGTGGTTCATGCAGGTGGCGTAAGGGTGGAGGTGACAACAGGTGGTGTAAGGGTGGAGGTGACAGCAGGTGGTGTAAGGGTGGAGCTTCATGTAGGTGGTGTAAGAGTGGTTCATGCAGGTGGTGTAAGGGTGGTTCATGCAGGTGGTGTAAGGGTGGAGGTGACAGCAGGTGGTGTAAGGGTGGTTCATGCAGGTGGTGTAAGGGTGGTTCATGCAGGTGGTGTAAGGGTGGTTCATGCAGGTGGTGTAAGGGTGGTTCATGCAGGTGGTGTAAGGGTGGAGGTGACAACAGGTGGTGTAAGGGTGGTTCATGCAGGTGGTGTAAGGGTGGAGCTTCATGCAGGTGGTGTAAGGGTGGTTCATGCAGGTGGTGTAAGGGTGGAGGTGACAGCAGGTGGTGTAAGGGTGGTTCATGCAGGTGGCGTAAGGGTGGAGCTTCATGCAGGTGGTGTAAGGGTGGTTCATGCAGATGGTGTAAGGGTGGAGGTGACAGCAGGTGGTGTAAGGGTGGAGCTTCATGCAGGTGGTGTAAGGGTGGTTCATGCAGATGGTGTAAGGGTGGTTTATGCAGATGGTGTAAGGGTGGAGGTGACAGCAGGTGGTGTAAGGGTGGAGGTGACAGCAGGTGGTGTAAGGGTGGTTCATGCAGGTGGTGTAAGGGTGGTTCATGCAGGTGGTGTAAGGGTGGTTCATGCAGGTGGTGTAAGGGTGGAGGTGACAACAGGTGGTGTAACGGTGGTTCATGCAGGTGGTGTAAGGGTGGAGGTGACAACAGGTGGTGTAAGGGTGGAGGTGACAGCAGGTGGTGTAAGGGTGGAGCTTCATGTAGGTGGTGTAAGAGTGGTTCATGCAGGTGGTGTAAGGGTGGTTCATGCAGGTGGTGTAAGGGTGGAGGTGACAGCAGGTGGTGTAAGGGTGGTTCATGCAGGTGGTGTAAGGGTGGTTCATGCAGGTGGTGTAAGGGTGGAGGGGACAGCAGGTGGTGTAAGGGTGGTTCATGCAGGTGGTGTAAGGGTGGAGCTTCATGCAGGTGGTGTAAGGGTGGTTCATGCAGGTGGCGTAAGGGTGGTTCATGCAGATGGTGTAAGGGTGGAGGTGACAGCAGGTGGTGTAAGGGTGGTTCATGCAGATGGTGTAAGGGTGGAGGTGACAGCAGGTGGTGTAAGGGTGGAGGTGACAGCAGGTGGTGTAAGGGTGGTTCATGCAGGTGGTGTAAGGGTGGTTCATGCAGGTGGTGTAAGGGTGGAGCTTCATGCAGGTGGTGTAAGGGTGTTTCATGCAGGTGGTGTAAGGGTGGAGGTGACAGCAGGTGGTGTAAGGGTGGTTCATGCAGGTGGTGTAAGGGTGGTTCATGCAGGTGGTGTAAGGGTGGTTCATGCAGGTGGTGTAAGAGTGGAGGTGACAGCAGGTGGTGTAAGGGTGGTTCATGCAGGTGGTGTAAGGGTGGAGGTGACAGCAGGTGGTGTAAGGGTGGAGCTTCATGCGGGTGGTGTAAGGGTGGAGGTAACAACAGGTGGTGTAAGGGTGGTTCATGCAGGTGGTGTAAGGGTGGAGGTGACAACAGGTGGTGTAAGGGTGGAGCTTCATGTAGGTGGTGTAAGAGTGGTTCATGCAGGTGGTGTAAGGGTGGTTCATGCAGGTGGTGTAAGGGTGGAGGTGACAACAGGTGGTGTAAGGGTGGTTCATGCAGGTGGTGTAAGGGTGGAGCTTCATGCAGGTGGTGTAAGGGTGGTTCATGCAGGTGGTGTAAGGGTGGAGGTGACAGCAGGTGGTGTAAGGGTGGTTCATGCAGGTGGCGTAAGGGTGGAGCTTCATGCAGGTGGTGTAAGGGTGGTTCATGCAGGTGGTGTAAGGGTGGTTCATGCAGATGGTGTAAGGGTGGAGGTGACAGCAGGTGGTGTAAGGGTGGAGGTGACAGCAGGTGGTGTAAGGGTGGAGGTGACAGCAGGTGGTGTAAGGGTGGTTCATGCAGGTGGTGTAAGGGTGGTTCATGCAGGTGGTGTAAGGGTGGTTCATGCAGGTGGTGTAAGGGTGGAGGTGACAGCAGCACAAACACCAGAGATGAGAGAATGGATGTAAAAGAAGAATGTGAGCAAACAGAACGAGGAGGAAGCCTCAGACCTCCAGCTCAGGAAGCCGCTGATCCGTGATGCTCCTCTCTTTTGCTCGAGCTCTCTCGAATGAACACGAGTGTGAAAAGCGGAGCTTATTAGCCCAGTCGGGGCCCAGTTTGTTTCCACATGTGCAGCATCTCCATTACTGTGATCTGAGCGCGCCGGGCTGTCTGTTCATGGTGAAATAATCACTTTATCACCTACCTAAAGAGCACCAGGGCTGGCTTCCCTTAATTGGACCATTACTTCAGCAAGAAGCATCGACTGTTATCAGTTCCACTGCATTTTGTTTCTCCTCCGGCTGCTCTCCAGCCCTCAGTTAGGAGGGGAAAACAAACTTGTTAGCAGTTTAATATCTGAGATGAAGTGGAATTATGTGTCTGATCTGCCGATGACTCCCGACTCTACGTGTACGACAGATAACGTCTTCATGCAGATAATATGCGGCTGCTTCTTTATGTAAAGTTATCACACGCTGGGAAAAATGCCCCTCCAAAAATAAGTAAGAAAAACAACAAATAAAAGACGTTTTTGCTTGAAATAAGCAAAAAAAATCTGCCAATGGAACTAGTGAAAATCGGCTTGTCAAGATTTCTTGAATTAAAATGTGATATTTGGGACTTTTGAGATAAAAGTGATCTTGAAATTAGCTTAAAAACCTGCATGAACCACCCTTACACCACCTGCTTGTCTTGAAAACAAATTGTTTTGAGTCACATATCATATGAAACAAGCTTTTTTTTACATTTGAAGAGGTTTTTAAGCTAATTTCAAGATCACTTTTATCTCAAAAGTCCTAAATATCACATCTTATTTCAAGAAATCTTGACAAGCCGATTTTCACTAGTTCCATTGGCAGATTTTTTTGCTTATTTCAAGCAAAAACGTCTTTTATTTGTTGTTTTTTTAACTTATTTTTGGAGGGGCATTTTTTCCAGTGTGCTTTCTTAATTCTCTCCATAACATATATATTAAATATGACATCAATCCACAGCTAAAACCTTCTTAAAGTAAATGATATATCAAATTAATCACACTCAGCCAGCTCATCACCGTGATAGACAATCAAAAGAGGAAAGTGACGTTTTCTAAGAGACGCTGAGGACAGGTATCTCCTCAAACAGTTGGTACAACTAATTAAACACAATGGATGTCAGGCAGAGTGACTGATGTCAGGCATGATGGCGCACAGCAGCAGAGAGGAGCTGAAGCAAAGTGAGTCAGGATGTAAAGATGAGGGCGACTCCTCAGTCAGACAGCTCGCTCCATCTCTTCCAACTCATTTAGCTGCCACAGAGACTCTGAGATGTGATGGATTTACGGAGATGTGCCGCGCTGTCACGGCTTTGACTAATTCAGCTACAACTTCAGAAACCCAGAGTTAAAGAAAGCAAACAGCCCTAACTGATCAGTCTGGTGCATTTAAATCATTATCACCAACAGCAAACACTAAATGTCAAAGTATTTACAGACTTTTTGTGCTGCTGAAGTGCAGATAAACCTGATGATGCTTCAGCTTCCTCTCACAGAAAGAAGAGGCATACATCATACAGTTACAGCTGTCCAGTGAGGGACGGTTATCTTCATCGATCAGCAAGCGTTCAGGCGATGCTCGCTGGCAGATTTAATTGGGATGTATGAACGCAGTCTCATTAGAAAACATAGTACAGTCGGTGAGATGGCAGATATCCATCAGCTGTCGCCTTCTGAGCGGCAGCGTCATGATGCGAATATTTCTGATTTTTACAACTTTCAGAGTGTTGTGCGGCATGTTTTTCTTTCATTTTTATTAATTTTGTTGGGCTTTTGTGCCTTTAATGAATAGGACAGTTCAGAGAGACAGGAAGCAGAGAGAGGGGGAACAACATGCAGCACAGGGCCGTCCGATCTGGGACTCGAACCGGGTTTTTATTTTGGCTTTTATTTTGTAAAAGTATGTTGCTCACAGGCTTTTATTTTTTAAAAGTCTGTTGCTCACAGGCTTTTATTTTGTAAAAGTCTGTTGCTCACAGGCTTTTATTTTGTAAAAGTCTGCTGCTCACAGGCTTTTATTTTGTAAAAGTCTGTTGCTCACAGGCTTTTATTTTGTAAAAGTCTGTTGCTCACAGGCTTTTATTTTGTAAAAGTCTGCTGCTCACAGGCTTTTATTTTGTAAAATTCTGTTGCTCACAGGCTTTTATTTTGTAAAATTCTGCTGCTCACAGGCTTTTATTTTGTAAAACTCTGTTGCTCACAGGCTTTTATTTTGTAAAAGTCTGCTGCTGTCTGCTGTGGAACAGGAAAAGAAAGTAATCGGCGGATCCACCAAACATGGAGAAGGGTACGGAACTTTTACTCGGCCATTTTCATGTTAAAGTTAACTCGTTATTATCACGTTATAATCGCATGAACTCGCTATTATGTCGCGTTAACTCATTAATTATTTAACGCCGTGCATTAGCACAGGTTGTATTATCTATTTTATTATGGTAAAAGTCTGCTGCTCACAGGCTTTTATTTTGTAAAAGTCTGCTGCTGTCTGCTGTGGAACAGGAAAAGAAAGTAATCGGCGGATCCACCAAACATGGAGAAGGGTACGGAACTTTTACTCGACCATTTTCATGTTAAAGTTCTTCCAGACGGCGGAGTCGACAGAACCAAAGTCATCTGTAAACTCTGCCAAGTTGAATTGTCTTCTCAGCGTAGTAGTTCCAGTCTAAAATATCACTTAAAGGCAAAACACACAACTGATAGCAGCAAGTCATTCAAGGAAACAGACAGTGGAGCGAGGCTTCTACATAAAAACTACAGAAAGATGCTGATGTTAAAAGTGTGTTTGCACAACAAATGTTATGGCACTTTCATTCATATGGCAGCACATTTAAAATAAAGCTAAATGCTAAAAGCTATACGCTACTTTTGGATTCATTTTTGGATTCTGCGTACAAATGCGATTAATCGTGATTAATCAGGGAAATCATGTGATTAATTAGATTAAACATTTTAATCATTGCCCAGCGCTATTTAAAACTATCAATAAAAACAATAAAAACACATATTTACATGCGTTTTTATTGTTTTTGTTGTCTCATTTCTAGTCCAAATATCTCATTACACTTAATATGAGACACAACTGCCTAACAAGTTCTATTTCAGCCAGATATAGGGACTTGTTTGAAGACAATACATCTGGAATATCTTGTTAAATGAAAAAGTCTTGAAAACAAATTGTTTTGAGTCACATATCATATGAAACAAGCTTTTTTTTTTTTTTACATTTGAAGAGGTTTTTAAGCTAATTTCAAGATCACTTTTATCTCAAAAGTCCTAAATATCACATATTTCCATGCAGTTTAGTCCCAGATGAACTGAGACTATAAATAAAACACATTAATGGTTATTAAGGAATGGGAGTAAAGTCTAACCAAAGCTTATTGATGAAACTAAACCTTCAGATATCCTTTAAACTTACAAACTGGTCGGATTTGATCAAAAATCTAAATTTTTTTTTTTTTTTTTTTGATGAAACAAAAAGAAGGATTTCTGTTAAAGTTCTTTCACGGCGTCATGTGAAGAGAACTGAAGTCCCAGCCGCCGCCGCCGCCGATGCGCGACCTACTTTTACTCCTCAGTAAGGTAATGTTGTGTAACTAATGCCAGCTCGGCACCAGAGGAACCTTTAAGGACACTCGCGCACGGCACCACCAAGTTCCCTTCTCATCCATGCTGGCATTTTACATTATGCACAGCGTTATCAATAATCATCAGCAGACTAAATCTCTCTTTATTAATGTGTTGTGCCGGAGCCGAGGGGGCAGCCTGACTGAGAGCCCCGCTCATGCCAACGTGGCTCCCGCTCATTTGTCTACATCAGGGGCCCCTGCATCAGGCTGAGATTGAGCTCCAGCCAAGCTCCACCACTTAATCAGCAGGTTAATGGCAGCCTGTGAAGAGGAGGGGGGGTGGAGGTGTCGGCCATACTGGGATTTCAGCTCATTTACAAAGGAAATAACACGGTGCCCACAAGTCGCACGGCGGAGGGAAGGAAGCAGGAGGCGACGGGAGTTCAGAGGAATTACCGTAAACTCCGGACTATAGGGCGCACCTGAATATAAGCCGCACTAATGACCTAATCACTAATATCAATTATCAATTAATATCAATATCTACACTGGAACAAAATGCCCCTCCAAAAATAAGTAAGAAAAACAACAAATAAAAGACGTTTTTGCTTGAAATAAGCAAAAAAAATCTGCCAATGGAACTAGTGAAAATCGGCTTGTTGAGATTTCTTGAAATAAGATGTGATATTTAGGACTTTTGAGTTAAAAGTGATCTAGAAATTAGCTTAAAAACCTCTTCAAATGTAAAAAAAAAAGCTTGTTTCATGTGATATGTGACTCAAAACAATTTGTTTTCAAGACTTTTTCACTTAACAAGATATTCCAGATGTATTGTCTTCAAACAAGTCCCTATATCTGGCTGAAATAGAACTTGTTAGGCAGTTGTGTCTGATATTAATTAAAGGCATTCATTTAACCTTAACCGTTACTAACAGCAGCTTTTACAATGAGGCAAATGGCGCTAACATGATAGGCAGTGTTTGTTAGTTAGTTACCTGCAGTGTTAGCCGAGGACATGCTAACGTTGCTAACGCTGCTGGGTTCAGATTCACCGACGTTAATCATTCATTCATAGTTATTGCATGTTGGTAGTATTTCCTCCCTTTGGGGAAATATTCACTTTGCAAGTTGCCCTGTTGTCGTCTTTTTTAGGGATGTGTAACCAAACTTTCGAGCCTTTTGTACCGCTTGGGCGCCATGTTTACTGTTGGCTGCTGGCTGCGCTGGACTCGCCACGCAACGTTGCGTGGTGACGTCATTCGCACCCACTGGAATCGATAAAAGGGAATCGTTTGCAAAATCGCCAAAACGATTCCAAGGAAGTGAAACACTGGGAACCGGTTCTCAACAAGAACCGGTTCTCAATTCCCATCCCTATTCAACATGCTTTGTCATATTCTCTGAATAAGCTAAATAATGTGTGTGTGAACCTTGCACCTGGTTTCCCAGGCTAATTGTTTTGTCTCCCCATTCCTGGATCAGTTAAGGTCATGTCTGTTAATAAAGCCAATTTTAACAATCGGTCTAATGTTACGAGGCTAAATGTTTTTGGCGGCATGAAAACAAAAGAAAAACACATATTTTAGCCGCAGTTCTCACACTGGAAAAAATCAAAGTCTTACCAAGTATATTTGTCTCATTTCTAGTCCAAATATCTCATTACACTTAATATGAGACACAACTGCCTAACAAGTTCTATTTCAGCCAGATATAGGGACTTGTTTGAAGACAATACATCTGGAATATCTTGTTAAATGAAAAAGTCTTGAAAACGAATTGTTTTGAGTCACATATCATATGAAACAAGCTTTTTTTTTACATTTGAAGAGGTTTTTAAGCTAATTTCAAGATCACTTTTAACTCAAAAGTCCCAAATATCACATTTTATTTCAAGAAATCTTGACAAGCCGATTTTCACTAGTTCCATTGGCAGATTTTTTTGCTTATTTCAAGCAAAAACGTCTTTTATTTGTTGTTTTTTTACTTATTTTTGGAGGGGCATTTTGTTCCAGTGCAAAGCCTGGGGAAAAAGTCCCGGCTTTTAGTCTGGAGTTTACGGTATGCTGTCCTGCCCCCCCCCCCCCCCCCCCCCCCTCCTTCCTCCCCTCCGTGACATTTACCTCTCCATCCTCCCCACCTGTCCGTCCTCCTCTTCCCATCTCCAGTCTCTATCTGCGCTGTCATTCTCCCTCACCGCCTCCATTTTCAGATCCGCTCCCTGTCCGTCTTCCCCGCTCCGTCCTCCTCTCCATCCTTTCACTCTCTGCCTGCCACCTCTGTTCTGAGGGAACATGGCGTCCCAGAGCCCCAGTGAAATATAACCGCCAGTGTGTGAGTGTTTGAGTGCGTGCACGCTCGCGCACGCACGCCTGCTTGCCTGCTCGTGCTCCGGCAATATGCTCTCACTCAATCAGATTTGCATAAGTAACCTCTCAGCAGGCCTGCTCCACTGGCCAGGTGCGTTGCTCTATTTGCATATAGAACTGTGAGGCTCCCCAGAGTCACTTTAGACTCCAGTGACTGCTGAGTGAGCCCACATGAAATCTGAATTAAAAACCCACCCCCTGCCCGCCCCCCCGACAGCCTCCTCCATCCCTGCCCATCTACATACCAACTTCACTGCTCTCTATCTCTAGCTTCCTCCTCACATATCAGTTTATCTGTCTGGAAAAACCTCAGGATTTGCATCCGTCCCCCAGACGGCGACCCTCTGCCCGACCCTCCCACTCTGCTGCAGAGCTGCTTCCACCCTGGATCTTACAACTCATCGACTTGCTCCCGTGTCGAGCAGTTTCAGGGTTTCACCGCCACGAATTAAAGAAAGGTCAAGAACAGGTTCTTCACCCAGCCTCAGCGGCGTCAATTCAGCCAAAGCTAAGGTACGGCGAGCTCACTATAGTCACATGACTACAATATCAATCAATAAATATACATGCCCAGCAAATAATCACCACAAAAGTCTGCTATGTAGCTTATCTGTGTGCAAATGCAGTCTCACTCACATAGCGGCTAACATAAGAATGGACTCGTCTCCGTCTCCCTGTTAGCATTAGCATTAGCATTAGCTTTAGCCTCGTTAACAGCCGGAATCCCGCCTTCACTACCTGGTCCTCCTTCCTCCGCCGCTGGGGCAACATTGGACCCCTTTTTTTGGTGATAAATAAATCTAAAGTTTTCTGCTTCCTTTTCATATTTTACATTAATTAGCAAACAACAAATCCCGCTAATAACATCAGCTTTGACCTCCAGGCGCCATCATCTCGTGGGAGGGAGGGGGGGGGGGGGGGGGGGGGGGGCTGGGAGATACCACATTTCCAAAGGGGATACAAGTGTTGGGGAAGATGATACTTAGATAAATTGATTGTGTTGTTCAGAATTTCATTTGTAGTTCATTTATATGTATTAAATAATAGAATAATCAATACAAATTTACACAGAGTTAAAAAAAAAGAAAAAAATTAAAACGAACATTTACATTTTCCCCTGGAGCCGAGGTGTGGCAGCTGCCGTACCCAGTTGACGCCCATGCCCAGCGTGACCTTTGGTGAAAGTTCAGAGACGATCTGATCCGTTTGATTCGGTCTTTCTTGGGCTTTTCCTTTTTCCTTCGGTCAAACCTTTTACAATAACTATGACATCACTGATGCTTTGGTCCAATGGTCTCCCTGCTCCCTTCCTCCCCCTTCCAATCAGCCTCTTTTCTGTCCTTTTTAAAGCTCACTTGTGCTGTTATTCTCCTGATGGACCACGTGTCTCACATCACACCGACTCCACCTTCCCAAGATGGAGCCTCGACACAAACTGTTTCCCATCATCTTTCATACCCAAACATTATTCTTTGTGCAGTAAACTTTTATCATGATGATTGGACACCAATAGATTGGTGTCAGCCTTTCCTTTGATCTGTCCTTGTTGATTTCGGTGTGACGATAGTGACGATAGACTTTCTTTAACAGGTGGTCACATCCCAGAGAGACAGAACGGCTGCTTTTCAACCATGAATACGCAGCTCTGTTCATAGCAGCTGGTTTAGGGGCTGCAGGGATCCACTCCTCTCTTCTTCAGTCAGTGGGGTCACATGGTCACATTTTTTTACTTTATTGCAACTGTACTATGTACACACATTTGATGGAGAACCAATGATGTAAATGGCGGCGGCCTTATTATTTATTAAGAACTGAATGGGGATGGGAATCTATTGAGAATGAGGAGTTGTCGTCATAGTACAGAGCCCCGCCCCTATCCGCCATGTTGGCAGAATGCTAGCGAGAAAACGCCATTCTCTCCGTTCGTTTACATTGTACGCGTGTGTTTTTAAATCAGTAAGTTTAAACAGTGCGGAATTGCAAGAACATGCCTGGAAATCACTGCTGTGTGAAGAACTGTTCCAGTACCTCACATAATACGTTTGGGAAACACAGGAACAACGAAATACATTTTTTTCGGTTTCCTAAATGGATGCAGCATCAGGGAGAGCAGGCGTCTGACCTGACGAGGAGACGCCGGGTTGCCTGGCTGGCTGGACCTTACTTTCGATTGCACCCCTCCGTCGATGAGAGTGTGTTCTCTACATTTTCACTCGGGTACGTTATCTAAAAATCTCTTTATGTTGTTGTCTCTTAAAGCTACGAAGTTACTTTATGTTGTTGCAAACCCTGAAGTGCACCTGACGTTACTGCCTAGCTAGCTAACTAGCGAACTGTTGCCTCTTCGAAAATGCTCAATTTGCAAACTGTTGCCTCTTCGAAAATGAATGTTAACTACCCCCTAATGTGGCTAATGTGTTAATGTGTACCCCTTCAGCCCTTTTGTCATACCATGAGCAGCGTTACCCTCTCAGTCTGTATCTTTATTTTGCATGTGTTCTGTGATGGGTTTGCCATTGATTGCATAGATTTATTCTGTTGTAGGAACCACGCTGACTGGACAAATTCAGATTTTTACATTCAACTGTACCTGTGCACATGCTGCTCAAATGTGAGGGTGAAAACCTAATGCCTTTAGATAAGATTGTCACTGTTTGCTGTGCCTTAACGAACATGTGCAAAAGTGTTGTTTGAGTTCATTCCTCATTGTTCATTACCTTTTAATTTGTTTGAAATAAATGCTTTAAACAACTTGATATGGCTTAACAATGTTTATTAACAGAACAGGAAAAAAGAATAAGGGCGCAAGGTGCAGAATGCAATATACCTCTAGGAAAAGTTAACAGTGCAAAAGAACATGTGTGCATTCAGAATAAAAAGTATAAAAATTTCCAGCATGTAAACATTGACAACAAGCAATAATAAAATAATACTGTTACTAGTGCAAAAGAACAAAGAAACACTATTCAGCACAAGAAGAGCAAAACCATGGCGTGTCAGCGGAGGGTCTGTCCACAAGCCCCACACAACTGAAGTGATACCACTGGACTGGTAAGTGGAGGCTCAGAGTCTCCGTGAATGCAGGACCTGTAAAATAAATAAAGTGAAATAAACTAAACAGTAAAAAGCATTTATTTCAAGTTACAGTCTACACTTTAGACACATTGATAATGGCTGTAATCTAACCAGGAATGTACGCCTTGCATTCACACATAAGTACCCTAGCCAACCCAGAACTGGTTTGTTCACTTTGCAGCCCCCAACACCCAACACAATAACCTGCTACGGTATGTGTCGTTGGGCTAAAATCAAATGACAACTAAATACCTAAACATAAGCTTTAGCATACATCAAAACATTGGAAACGTTTGTGTACATTGAACATCTCATTAATCTAGTGTTTACAAAACAAGTCGCAGTTAATTACGTTGTCATTTTGGTCAAGAAGTGTCTAAATGCAATGTAATTACAACACACTAAAACGCATGACAAGAACCTTACCTTTGTCAGTACAGCGCTGTTATCATCACCAGAGCCACCTGGAGGCTTGTAGATGGCCAAGTGCTGCACCCAGCCACAGCAGAAAGTCTCGTACGATTCCAAAGATTTGTGACTTTTAAACTCCTGCATAGTGTAGTAACTTACACCAAAGACAAGATAATTGACTATGTCCATATATGTGCACGGAGGTAACTGGTCCAGGTCTCTGTGCCATTCTGCTGCAGGGAGCTCGTAAGGATCAATATTTTGGATGCTGGACAGTTTCTCCAAATACCGCTGCTTTGCGCTTGTAATAAGCTTGTCCCTGTAAGGTCCCTTTTCTTTCGCCTTATCTCTCTCCATTGCTTTGCTTTCTTTCTTTCTTTTGTATTCGTCTCTGCCCTGCCGAAATGACAAATGCGGGAAGATATCCGTTAAGTTAATGGCGTTGCCCCTGGCAACCAATAGATTCTTCTGCCAACATGGCCGACCGGCCGACCGGAGTCACGTGACTCCTCATTCTCAATAAGCTTGTCTCCGTCCCACTCCTTTCCAAGCTTATTTGAATCTAAGTTGTATAAATGTACTTCTAAAATACTACGAATGAGTTCAGTTTGTGTATTGTACAAAAATTGTAATGTACTTAGCCACTTGTTCTGTATATTATTTTTTCTTGGAATAAACTAAACTAAACTAAAACATGACACTGAAAGGATCGGATTATTGAGCAAGGGTAATTATTAGGGCTGGGCAAGTTAACTCGTTATTATCGCGTTAACTCATTAATTATTTAACGCCGATAGATATTTTATCGCGCTTTAACGCAGGTTTTATTTTTATTTATTATTATTATTTTTAATTAATTAATTTATTTTAAAAAATGTTTTTTTTAAATACTATTTTTTGTGCCTTTCATGGAAAGTTCAGAGAGACAGGAAGCAGGGGGCAGGGAGAGGGGGAACAACACGCAGCAAAGGGCCATCCGATGCGGGACTGGAACCGGGGCCAGCTGCAGCGAGGACTATAGCCTCTAACGGGTGGCCCCCCCAAACCCTAGGTGTTCCCCGCCTCTCGCCCTATGACCGCTGGGATAGGCTCCAGTAGAGTTCCGGGTTCATCATATGCAGCATCCTGATCTACCAGAACTCTGAGAGGAATTTTACACGTAAAAACAACTAAAACTCATAAAGAGATGACGCACTGAGGTAAATGTTGCATATTCTGAGCTCTACATAGATGTTTACATCAAAGCCTGCCAGACTTCACGGTGCATTCAGGTACATCTCATAAGCTTCTGGGCCTAATTGATCATGACTGTTGCTTTAAAGCTTAAAATATCTTCCAATAAAAACATCTGTAATTCCTTTCTTGTTCCCTCCTTCCTTTACACAGACACCTCACATCAAAACAGGGTTTAAATTGACATATTTAGACTGATTTTTACAACTGTAAATACATTTTGTTACTGCACAGACAGTAATGTATCTAAAAATTTTTTACATCCCTTTTTCCCCCAAACACACAAGTTAATTAGGTGGATAAAATATTTAGATCTAGTCCAGTAATGACTCACAATGAGGGGATCTGATGCTCTCACTGTATCCATCAGCTAATAAACTCACATATATAAGAGAATATGAGGCTGTTAGAGCTATTTCTGGTGTGCCTGCCAGGGTTTCTAAAGGATGACACGATTTCCTTCGACTCTATAAAGGTATTTTTATTCAATAACCGCCGAGATTGTAAAATCTTAACAAAACACTAGAGACAACAGATGCAATCCAGAATCGGCCTGTCCTCTCTCTCATGTAAATGCCAGGAGGAAGATATTGAAATGTATGCGCCGCTCTTTTCACACACCATGACAGCACCGCAGAAATTGGCTGTCTGGATCTCAGTTGTGTCCCACTTCTGCGGATAAAACCTGTAAAACAATTCATTTTAATACATGGAAAACCCACAGCTGCTTCCGACCAGGCAGGAATGCATAATGTTCCGACTCCGAGTCTGACCTCGACTTAAGGGTGTCCTTAACTAAGGGCTATCTGCTGGAAACCACTGGCTGTACCCTGTGTCATTTGTACTTTCTTATATGTTAATGCATCAAGGAATTTATTCAAAGAGCCTCAGAAAGAAGGGGGAGCCACGAGGGAATACCAGTGGCTGAGCAATATCCCTTTTTGCATGAACAGAGGAAATTGTTCGGTGACCCTTTGAGGCCTCGTCCGTTCGGATATGAGCGTGTTTGTCCTTGTCTGGCCACAACACAACAAGCCTGGCGCAAAAAAACACAAATCTGGATGGAAAAATTCAGCATCGTCCAGCAGCTAGTTTGCATTTAAATTTCCACAGAAGAAGAAAACAGTGATTCCACCACAGAGCTGTTAGATTGTGACATACGTTTCAGTTCCAGTTGGCTTGCAGGAACCTGTCACATCCATGGGGGTTTTTGCCATGTTTTTAGTTCCTGTTTAGTTTTATGTTTAATCATGTTTTAGGTTGTTTATGCTTTGGTTTTTGTGTTCATGTTTTAGCCATGTCCTGGATTTAGTTTACCATTGTCTTCCCCACCGTTTCTGTTAGCTCTTTAGTTGTCACTCACGTCACCTGTTTGTTATTGTTAGTATGCAAGATTGAGTAGGATGCATACTAGATTCTCTGAAATGTTGGGTATGCATCATGAGGTTACTACTCATACTCAAACTACCCAAGATGCAACATAACGTGACGTCGCCGATCGTCATTTCCTGTCAAAACGGCAGTTTCAAGCTAGCTACAACGAGGGTAGGTTCACTTCCTGTTTTCAAAACAAAAGCACCAATTGTATGGTAATGGCTTTCCCTATGATAAAAGGCAACGGGTATTTTATTTTGTGAAAATAACCGGAAGTGCGTTGCTCACTGCGGCTAGCTTTAGTAGCGCCGAATTCGTGGGAACAAAATTGTAAACAGCCGGTATTTTGTCAGGTTTTCAACACGTTGGGGATCTAAACGACTACTTTCTCTCCTGAAAATGTTTCAAATGTTGCTAAAGTTTACAGAGTTTAGAGCTTAAGAGAAATCAGTATGTAGTATGTAGTATGTAGTATGTAGTATGCAGTATGTAGTATGCAGTATGCAGTATGCAGTATGTTGTATGCAGTATGCAGTATGTAGTATGCAGTATGCAGTATGCAGTATGTTGTATGCAGTATGCAGTATGTAGTATGCAGTATGCAGTATGCAGTATGCAGTATGCAGTATGCAGTATGTTGTATGCAGTATGTAGTATGCAGTATGCAGTATGCAGTATGCAGTATGTAGTATGCAGTATGTTGTATGCAGTATGTAGTATGCAGTATGCAGTATGCAGTATGTAGTATGCAGTATGTAGTATGTAGTATGCAGTATGTTGTATGCAGTATGCAGTATGTAGTATGCAGTATGCAGTATGCAGTATGTTGTATGCAGTATGCAGTATGTAGTATGCAGTATGCAGTATGTAGTATGCAGTATGCAGTATGCAGTATGCAGTATGTAGTATGTAGTATGCAGTATGCAGTATGCAGTATGTAGTATGCAGTATGCAGTATGTAGTATGCAGTATGCAGTATGTAGTATGTAGTATGCAGTATGCAGTATGCAGTATGTAGTATGTAGTATGCAGTATGCAGTATGCAGTATGTAGTATGCAGTATGCAGTATGTAGTATGCAGTATGCAGTATGCAGTATGTAGTATGTAGTATGCAGTATGCAGTATGCAGTATGTAGTATGCAGTATGCAGTATGCAGTATGTAGTATGTAGTATGCGGTTTCGAACACAGCCCCAGTTCCCTATTTAGTTTCCAGGTTTCCTTATTTTTGTTTGCCAGATCCTACCCGTCAATATCCTTCATGCCAAGTTAAGTATATTATGTCATAGTCCTGTTTATGTATTTATTCCACAGTTTAGTCATGTTATCCGGCTCAGCCGCGCCTTTTGTTATGTCTTAAGTTAATAATAAACCCAGTTTTGCTTTTTGCATCCGTGTCCTGCCACCCCACCCAAACCTGACAAGAACCTTTATCTTCCTCCTCTTCTCGTTCCTCTTCCTCAGATCACCTCTATCTCCTGGAGCATTCTGGGAAGTTCATCTGTTTACCGGTGGCAGCGGGTCAGCGTGCATTGGGCGTGCACGTGGAAGGACGCTTGTAATAAACAGGGAGGGCAGAGTAAGAGGGACGCAGGAATATAATAACATGAGAAAAGGTGAAGGCGAGCAGAAGCACAAGGTCTTCATCTCTCATGTATAGAAATTGGAAACGTCTGACCAGCCGGGGGTTGCTTATCTCAGAGGGCAGATAGCATCACGAAACAAGCCTGTAATGGCCACATGCTCCACTTGATAATCCCCCCCCCCCCCCACCCCACCCGCCGCCGTCCGTCCGCAGATACGAGGCCCCCGGTCGCAGGGCTTAGAGGCTCGGAGAGCAGGGGAGCATTACTGATTCAAAAGAAATGCATTTGGGCTCTTTCAGTGCTCTGCTGGACTGGGTTAACATAATAGCTTCCCAGCCCTGGCCCTTGCCTTGTTTTTGATTGATACTTTTCAATTACAGTCCACTCTCGTCCGAGCCAGCCGCTCCGCGGCCCTCGCCCCCTCCCCAAACATTCAAAATGCCATTTTTCTCACCGTGTGATAACTTCAAACATTTAGGGGGTACAAGAGCACCGGTAACCCTGTTTAGCCGGCGCAGTAAATTGGTTCCATGTTCAACATAATAGCACTGACAGGCTTTTGCTAGGGAAATCAGTCCGGCAAAGGGACATGCCAACGATAAGACATCCAGCTTTGAAATTCTATTTCTCCGTATCAGAATTAAATCTGGACTTTATATTTCTTTTTGCCCGGGCGCCGGCTCTCTCTGGTCGCTTCCCGGCCTCTACTATTTGATCACGGGGTTGACAACTAATACTTACCCCTGAGATCCTTTGCTCTCTCCATTTTCAGAGACTTTGGACCCTATTTTTTCCTTTTGCCTTCTTATTTTTCCTCCTCTTCTTCTTTTTTTTCCATATTGGTTGTCAGACTCTCAGATGATTGGTCACGCGTGTGAACACACTCTGTTTGTCTGCAGCATCCTGCGATGCTACAGGCGTGGACACGAGCATGTACAGTTAAACCGTTAAGCAGGTGAAGGAGTGAGCGTGTTTACAGTGAAATTCCTCTGAATCCTGCATAAAAACAAGCTTCACAGGAGCCAACGTTTCTGTAATCATTGGCAGAAGGCGAGCTTTCCAGCAGTATCTGTGCGGATCTGATATCCGCGTGGCTCCCAATGACGGCGCTGGGCCCTGCAGATAATTAATCTATTTAGCTGAGGGGGTGGAAAGCCACCCGTCGCTGGGTCAGATAAGTTTGTGGATTTACACATTTTAAAGTCATCCAGTCCCTCAATGGCACCAAACTGTGCAATATTCTAATGCCATTAATTACTATTTCCGATTGGATGGTCTCGGCTGTGTCTGGACCAGCTGTTTCATCAGGCGTGTGTGTGTGCGCTAACAGAGTGTGTGTCGGCGACGCCCACTCCCAGTGTGACCCACATGCATCTTTTCATCATGTTATGACATCCAAAGACTCCTGCTGTAATTCATCCCTGTGTGAAAAAATGAGAGTCAGGTGGTGTTATTTACCCTTTATCAGCAAAAGAGTGAAGAAACGTGTTAACAAAAGAGTGAAGAAACGAGTGAAGAAACGAGTGAAGAAACGAGTTAACAAGAGTGAAGAAAAGAGTGAATGAGTGAAGAAACGAGTGAAGAAACGAGTTAACAAATGAGTGAACAAACAAGTGAACAAAAGAGTGAACAAACAAGTGAACAAAAGAGTGAACAAACGAGTTAACAAAAGAGTGAACAAACGAGTTAACAAACAAGTGAGCAAAAGAGTGAACAAACGAGTTAACAAAAGAGTGAACAAAAGAGTGAACAAACGAGTTAACAAAAGAGTGAACAAACGAGTTAACAAACAAGTGAACAAAAGAGTGAACAAACGAGTTAACAAAAGAGTGAACAAAAGAGTGAACAAAAGAGTGAACAAAAGAGTGAACAAACGAGTGAGCAAAAGAGTGAGCAAAAGAGTGAACAAACAAGTGAGCAAAAGAGTGAACAAACGAGTGAACAAAAGAGTGAACAAACGAGTGAACAAACGAGTGAGCAAACGAGTTAACAAAAGAGTGAACAAACAAGTGAACAAAAGAGTGAACAAACAAGTGAGCAAAAGAGTGAACAAACAAGTGAGCAAAAGAGTGAACAAACGAGTGAACAAAAGAGTGAACAAACGAGTTAACAAAAGAGTGAACAAACAAGTGAGCAAAAGAGTGAACAAACAAGTGAACAAAAGAGTGAACAAACAAGTGAGCAAAAGAGTGAACAAACAAGTGAACAAAAGAGTGAACAAACGAGAGAGCAAAAGAGTGAACAAACGAGTTAACAAAAGAGTGAACAAACGAGTGAACAAAAGAGTGAACAAACGAGAGAGCAAAAGAGTGAACAAACGAGTTAACAAAAGAGTGAACAAACGAGTGAACAAACGAGTGAACAAACGAGTGAGCAAAAGAGTGAACAAACGAGTGAACAAACGAGTGAGCAAAAGAGTGAACAAACGAGTGAACAAACGAGTGAACAAACGAGTGAACAAAAGAGTGAACAAACGAGAGAGCAAAAGAGTGAACAAACGAGTTAACAAAAGAGTGAACAAACGAGTGAACAAACGAGTGAACAAACGAGTGAGCAAAAGAGTGAACAAACGAGTGAACAAACGAGTGAACAAACGAGTGAGCAAAAGAGTGAACAAACGAGTGAACAAACGAGTGAGCAAAAGATACATTCACCATCCTCAGACGAACACGTGTCACACCGTGTCGTCATTCATGGAACAAAAAGTGAGAAAAACTAAGTGAACCCTCACTGCTTTCCCAGGAACTAAGAGGATAAGTAGCAGCCAGATGCTGCTGATCGATGCTCTGACTGTGCTTATATATCACTTTTTACTCAAAGACATGTTTCTGTCTGCTTTTGTTTTGATGGAAAATGATTCAAAATGAAGGAACAAGCTTTAAATTGAAAGTTGAACACATTCACTTCTTAGTTAAATCACTCAGATTGCCTCATATCTCCGTCTGCTGTTATAACTACCTGATTATTCTCTTTACTTCCATCCACCAGTTTCCCCCTTTAGACAGAGCCGGTGTGGGGGATCGTTTCCATCTCAACTGGAAACACTGCGCGCCCTCACATGATGGTGACAGATACTGTATCTGGTCAGCGCTCACAGCGGAGCTTCTCTAAGGATTTATCAGATGAAGGAGGCAAAGGCTCAAAGGGACGAGACCGATGGGACAGATAGTGATGCCCGCATTCAGGGCGACGTTGCACGCCGTTTACAGGGATGTAAACAAGTCTTAGCTTTCAGGTCTCAAGTAAGTCTCAAGTCTTAGCTTTCAGGTCTCAAGTAAGTCCCAAGTCTTAGCTTTCAAGTCTCAAGTAAGTCCCAAGTCTTAGCTTTCAAGTCTCAAGTAAGTCCCAAGTCTTAGCTTTCAAGTCTCAAGTAAGTCTCAAGTCTTAGCTTTCAAGTCTCAAGTAAGTCCCAAGTCTTAGCTTTCAAGTCTCAAGTAAGTCCCAAGTCTTAGCTTTCAAGTCTCAAGTAAGTCCCAAGTCTCAAGTAAGTCCCAAGTCTTAGCTTTCAAGTCTCAAGTAAGTCCCAAGTCTTAGCTTTCAAGTCTCAAGTAAGTCTCAAGTCTTAGCTTTCAAGTCTCAAGTAAGTCCCAAGTCTTAGCTTTCAAGTCTCAAGTAAGTCCCAAGTCTTAGCTTTCAGGTCTCAAGTAAGTCCCAAGTCTTAGCTTTCAAGTCTCAAGTAAGTCCCAAGTCTTAGCTTTCAAGTCTCAAGTAAGTCCCAAGTCTTAGCTTTCAAGTCTCAAGTAAGTCCCAAGTCTTAGTTTTCAAGTCCCAAGTCTTAGCTTTCAAGTCTCAAGTAAGTCTCAAGTCTTAGCTTTCAAGTCTCAAGTAATTTTTTCTTGGTCAAGTCAAAGTCACCTTATTTTTGCAGTTTTACCTGCAGAATCTGATCTTAATAAAGTGAAAACACAAAGATATAAGTAACTGTCAGTAAACATCATTGGCCAACGTGTCCAACCTGTCCACCCCGTATCATATCAAGCTAACGTTAGCTAACTACCGGCTAGGCTAACAGGATAATATTAGCTAATATGACAGCGCTTACTGGTCAGAATGGATCTTCAAATGACGAACAAAGTTGGAAGTTGTCGTCTGGCTGTCTGAGATGTTGATGCCGCATGTCTTGCACTGTGCTGTTCGTCTTTTGCCGTCAAAATGGTGATTATAAAAGCCGAAAACAACGACTGTCGGTCCCGCTGACATGTTGATGCATATCTGATATGAGTTTATTCTCTCCAATAAACACTAAGGTATGCAGAGAGGGCATGGCTGACTGACAGGGTAGGGATCCAATCATGACGCCATTCTCAGCCTGCGCTGAGATATTATTTTTTAAATAAATTTATTCATTTTATATTCAAACTGAAAACATGAACTGAATAACACTCAAGTCATTCAAGTCATCGAGTCTCAAGTCAAGTCAAGAGCCGAGTCTTTACACTGGAAAAAATAAGTAAGAAAAACAACAAATAAAAGACGTTTTTGCTTGAAATAAGCAAAAAAATCTGCCAATGGAACTAGTGAAAATCGGCTTGTCAACATTTCTTGAAATAAAATGTGATATTTAGGACTTTTGAGATAAAAGTGATCTTGAAATTAGCTTAAAAACCTCTTCAAATGTCAAAAAAAGCTTGTTTCATGTGAAATGTGACTCAAAACTATTTGTTTTCAAGACTTTTACATTTAACAAGATATTCCAGATGTATTGTCTTCAAACAAGTCCCTATATCTGGCTGAAATAGAACTTGTTAGGCAGTTGTGTCTTATATTAAGTGTAACGAATTGGATTATTTTATAAATAATTATGATTACAATTAATTGAATTCCAATTGGCTTGAATTGGACTTTATTATTTAAGTGCCTTGAGATGACATTTGTTGTATTTAGCACTATATGAATAAAAATGAATTGAATTAATAAGATATATATATAAATTTTTTTATGCCTTTAATGATAGGACAGTTGGAGAGAGACAGGAAGCAGGGGGCAGAGAGAGGGGAGACATGCAGCAAAGGGCCGCTTGGTGCGGGACTCGAACCGGGACCAGCTGCAGCGAGGACTGTAGCCTCTGCACATGGGGCGGCTGCTCAACCCACTACGCCACCGACCTCCCCAATTAATAAGATATTTTGACTGGAAATGAGACAAATATACTTGGTAAAACTTTGATTTTTTTTCAGTGTAATTTCCAAGTCCGAGTCGAGTCTCAAGTCTTTTCTTTTTTGTCAAGTCACAAGTCATCAAAACAGCAACTCAAGTCGACTCGAGTCCAAGGCTGTGTTCGAAACCGCCTACTGCATACTACATACTACATACTGCATACTGCATACTGCATACTGCATACTACATACTGCATACTACATACTACATACTGCATACTGCATACTGCATACTACATACTACATACTACATACTACATACTGCATACTGCATACTGCATACTACATACTGCATACTACATACTACATACTGCATACTGCATACTACATACTGCATACTACATACTGCATACTACATACTGCATACTACATACTCCATACTGCATACTGCATACTGCATACTACATACTGCATACTACATACTGCATACTACATACTGCATACTGCATACTACATACTGCATACTGCATACTGCATACTGCATACTGCATACTACATACTGCATACTGTATACTACATACTGCATACTACATACTACATACTGCATACTGCATACTACATACTGCATACTACATACTACATACTGCATACTGCATACTACATACTGCATACTGCATACTGCATACTACATACTGCATACTACATACTACATACTGCATACAACTACATACTACATACTACATACTACATACTTCCATACTGCATACTGCATACTACATACTGCATACTGCATACTGCATACTACATACTGCATACTACATACTGCATACTACATACTACATACTGCATACTGCATACTACATACTGCATACTACATACTGCATACTACATACTACATACTGCATACTGCATACTACATACTGCATACTGCATACTGCATACTACATACTGCATACTACATACTGCATACAACTACATACTACATACTACATACTACATACTTCCATACTGCATACTGCATACTACATACTGCATACTACATACTGCATACTGCATACTGCATACTGCATACTGCATACTACATACTGCATACTGCATACTGCATACTACATACTGCATACTACATACTGCATACTGCATACTGCATACTACATACTGCATACTACATACTACATACTGCATACTGCATACTACATACTGCATACTACATACTACATACTGCATACTACATACAACTACATACTACATACTACATACTTCCATACTGCATACTGCATACTACATACTACATACTGCATACTGCATACTGCATACTGCATACTGCATACTACATACTGCATACTACATACTACATACTGCATACTACATACAACTACATACTACATACTACATACTTCCATACTGCATACTGCATACTACATACTACATACTGCATACTGCATACTGCATACTACATACTGCATACTACATACTGCATACTACATACTACATACTGCATACTGCATACTGCATACTACATACTACATACTGCATACTACATACTACATACTGCATACTACATACTACATACTGCACACTGCATACTACATACTACATACTGCATACTACATACTACATACAACTACATACTACATACTACATACTACATACTTCCATACTGCATACTGCATACTACATACTACATACTGCATACTGCATACTGCATACTACATACTGCATACTACATACTGCACACTACATACTGCATACTTCATACTGCATACTACATACTACATACTACATACTGCATACTGCATACTACATACTACATACTGCATACTACATACTACATACTGCACACTGCATACTACATACTACATACTGCATACTACATACTACATACCACATACTGCATACTACATACAACTACATACTACATACTACATACTACATACTTCCATACTGCATACTGCATACTACATACTACATACTGCATACTGCATACTGCATACTACATACTACATACTGCATACTGCATACTACATACTACATACTGCATACTGCATACTGCATACTACATACTGCATACTACATACTGCACACTACATACTGCATACTTCATACTGCATACTACATACTACATACTACATACTGCATACTGCATACTACATACTGCATACTACATACTGCATACTGCATACTACATACTACATACTGCATACTACATACTGCATACTACATACTACATACTGCATACTACATACAACTACATACTACATACTACATACTTCCATACTGCATACTGCATACTACATACTACATACTGCATACTGCATACTGCATACTACATACTGCATACTACATACTGCATACTACATACTGCATACTGCATACTGCATACTACATACTACATACTGCATACTACATACTACATACTGCATACTACATACTACATACTGCACACTGCATACTACATACTACATACTGCATACTACATACTACATACTACATACTGCATACTACATACAACTACATACTACATACTACATACTACATACTTCCATACTGCATACTGCATACTACATACTACATACTGCATACTGCATACTGCATACTACATACTGCATACTACATACTGCACACTACATACTGCATACTTCATACTGCATACTACATACTACATACTACATACTGCATACTGCATACTACATACTACATACTGCATACTACATACTACATACTGCACACTGCATACTACATACTACATACTGCATACTACATACTACATACTACATACTGCATACTACATACAACTACATACTACATACTACATACTACATACTTCCATACTGCATACTGCATACTACATACTACATACTGCATACTGCATACTGCATACTACATACTACATACTGCATACTGCATACTACATACTACATACTGCATACTGCATACTGCATACTACATACTGCATACTACATACTGCACACTACATACTGCATACTTCATACTGCATACTACATACTACATACTACATACTGCATACTGCATACTATATACTGCATACTACATACTGCATACTGCATACTACATACTACATACTGCATACTACATACTACATACTGCATACTACATACTGCATACTACATACTGCATACTGCAGACTTCATACTACATACTACATACTACATACTACTCGATCAGACAGTATGCAGAGCGTTTACCCACAATGCATCTCGCTCCTGCCCGAGCTGAAATCAGCCGGCCTGAAGCTGATTTCTCTTAAGCTCTAAACTCTGTAAACTTTAGCAACATTTGAAACATTTTCAGGTGAGAAAGTAGTCGTTTAGATCCCCAACGTGTTGAAAACCTGACAAAATACCGGCTGTTTACCATTTTGTTCCCACGAATTCGGCGCTACTAAAGCTAGCCGCAGTGAGCTAACGCACTTCCTGTTATTTTCACAAAATAAAATACCCGTTGCCTTTTATCATAGGGAAAGCCATTACCATACAATTGGTGCTTTTGTTTTGAAAACAGGAAGTGAACCTACCCTCGTTGTAGCTAGCTTGAAACTGCCGTTTTGACAGGAAATGACGATCGGCGACGTCACGTTACGTTGCATCTTGGGTAGTTTGAGTATGAGTAGTAACCTAATGATGCAAACCCAACATTTCAGAGAATCTAGTATGCATCTGGGAACTTAAAAAAGTTAAAGTTAGTAGGAGTAGTAGAAGTAGTGGGAGTAGTGGGAGAAGTGGGAGTAGTGGGTGGTTTTGAACACAGCCCAAGTCACAGTGACTTGACTCCCCATCTCTGATCTCCAGCATCCCCAACCCAAAAACACTCTTACACATTCCAGGCATGCAGCGGGAGTTTGGAGGAGAGAGTGACGGAGGCAGGGAGGGAGGGTGGTGCTCCTGCTCCTGGGCTCCCTGCTCTGACATTGTGAGTGTCAGTCTCCGATCACTTTAATCAGAGCGAGGATATGCATGATAAAACGGATAAGGGACTTTAATCAAAAAAATTCGCTGGTCTGGAAACGTGACACACTCCGACAAGCACGCCTCACTCCCCCCCCCCACCACCACCACACACACCCTCCCTGCTCCACCAACACCTCCCCCCACCCCCCAGTGTCGCCCCCGCCGCCCCGGTCTGAGCTCCCCATGAATATGCATGGGCCCGGCGAGCTGGGCCGCACATTAAAACAGAGCGGTGTGTGTGTTCAGCTGGAAACCAGCACACACACACACACACACACACACACACATTAATGGACTCTGTTAACACATTTCTGCTTCTTCTGAACACAGACACAGTCGTTCCCTCCTCAGGACCGGCGTGGGCCCCAGCTGCAGCCCCTCCACTCGCACGTTTCCTCCTCATCACGTGTTCACGGCGGCCCTCAGTTAGCAGACGGCACTCCTCTACGCTCCGCTGGTGCTTAAAGATAAATTACACATGTTGGAATTGACATGCATACGCCTGCCTCGACATCAACTACAAATAGCCTCATTTCGTGTGAATGAATGGCAGCTCCACAGCCACACATGGGCGTGCACGGACACATTGTGATGGGCTGCATGGCCATGAAAATCCAGCAGGAAGAAACACGATGGAAACTTTGATGGATGCTAAAAGATCACAGAAGCTTTCATCCAACGTTTAGCAGGAATTCTGTATACGTTTTAAAGATAAAGTTGATGATTTTCCAGATTCATTCCATACATCATGACACCAGATAGTGGAAATAACCTGGTCCTAATAACCTTTTTAAAAGTTTTTAAGTTTTTTTAAAGTAAAATGATCCAAACTGGTTGAGCTGGATGGAAGAACAGAACATTTCTTTGTTTCTGATGTATCTCACAGGGTCAAATATTATAAATGTGCATTTGAATTTGTCCGGTAGAAGCAACTTTAAATTTAACTAGCGCTGGGCGAGTTAACTCGCTATTATCGCGTTAACGTGTTGATTATTTAACGGCGATAAATATTTTCTAGTGCATTAACGCAGGTTTTATTATTTTTTAACTTATTATTATTTATATATTTTATATATATATATATATATACATATTTACATATTATATATATATTATTGAAATTTATAAATAATTTATTATATATTATTATTTATTATTATTTTTTATTATTTTTTATTATTTTTTATTATTGTTATTTTTTTACATTATTATAATTGATTATTGAGGGGGAACAACATGCAGCACAGGGCCGTCCGATACGGGACTCAAACCGGGTTTTTCTTTTGGCTTTTATTTTGTAAAAGTCTGTTGCTCACAGGCTTTTATTTTGTAAACGTCTGTTGCTCACAGGCTTTTATTTTGTAAAAGTCTGTTGCTCACAGGCTTTTATTTTGTAAAAGTCTTCTGCTCACAGGCTTTTATTCTGTAAAAGTCTGTTGCTCACAGGCTTTTATTTTGTAAAGTCTGTTGCTCACAGGCTTTTATTCTGTAAAAGTCTGTTGCTCACAGGCTTTTATTTTGTAAAAGTCTGTTGCTCACAGGCTTTTATTCTGTAAAAGTCTGTTGCTCACAGGCTTTTATTCTGTAAAAGTCTGTTGCTCACAGGCTTTTATTCTGTAAAAGTCTGTTGCTCACAGGCTTTTATTTTGTAAAGTCTGTTGCTCACAGGCTTTTATTCTGTAAAAGTCTGTTGCTCACAGGCTTTTATTCTGTAAAAGTCTGTTGCTCACCGGCTTTTATTTTGTAAAAGTCTGTTGCTCACAGGCTTTTATTTTGTAAAAGTCTGCTGCTGTCTGCTGTGGAACCGGAAAAGAAAGTAATCGGCGGATCCACCATACATGGAGAAGGGTAGGGAACTTTTACTCGGCCATTTTCATGTTAAAGTTCTTCCAGACGGCGGAGTCGACAGAACCAAAGTCATCTGTAAACACTGCCAAGTTGAATTGTCTTCTCAGCGTAGTAGTTCCAGTCTAAAATATCACTTAAAGGCAAAACACACAACTGATAGCAGCAAGTCATTCAAGGAAACAGACAGTGGAGCGAGGCTTCTACATAAAAACTACAGAAAGATGCTGATGTTAAAAGTGTGTTTGCACAACAAATGTTATGGCACTTTCATTCATATGGCAGCACATTTAAAATAAAGCTAAATGCTAAAAGCTATACACTACTTTTGGATTCATTTTTGGATTCTGCGTACAAATGCGATTAATCGTGATTAATCAGGGAAATCATGTGATTAATTAGATTAAACATTTTAATCGTTGACCAGCACTAGTAAAAATACATCTGAGAACCATCTTATTTCCTTTGTTGGACTTCCACAATTGAAACATTTTACTCTCAAAGAGTGACAGAAGTATTGAGTTTATCTGATTCCTCTGTATGTATGTTTGTTCACATGTTAGATTAGATTTAAGGGAATTCTTTTGGAATACCAAAATAAGAAAATAGCGCTCATCTGGTATTTCTGTTGTGACTACAGTCAGTGCTTAGAAATAATTGAAAATTGTGTTTAACGTGTTAATCTGTGTGTGTTTCTTATTACTTTCTGAATATGAGTCCAACCTCCAGATGGCCTCCGAACCCTTTTGGCCTGTCCATCTTCAGCCTGAGCCACGTCGAGCACAGCAGAAGCCAAGTGACATCAGCCCGGACCGCCACTCACTCCTCCACACATCAAAGCTAATGAAGTGTGTTCAAGTGCCACGGAGGGACTCGTAACAGAGCCAGAGTGTGTGCGGGGCGAGCTTCGGCAGTGACTACATCTCAGTATAATTGCTTCCTGAGCTATGCTAATTAATTAGCACATACATGCCTCTCTGAGCGGGTCATACATGCCGAGCCAGATGGTCCAAAAGAAAAACACGTATGTGCGTGAAGTGCTATCACGGAATGAATAAATAGTACATAGCAGGCGTAGCTGCTGACATTAGCATAATATATTGGCGGGAACCTCACAGACAATAAAGACAATTAGCTGCGAGATAGCAGCGACACTTCCAGAGAGGAATGGAACCTCTGGCACTCTGATGGCTCGCTGTTCTCCATTAGACACTTTTACCATCCGTCCACCTCTCATACAGGTGTGTGTGTTGTGTTAATGGGTCTTTCTACAGTATACACTGGAAAAAAATTGTAAATAAGTAAGAAAAACAACAAATAAAAGACATTTTTTGCTTGAAATAAGCAAAAAAATCTGCCAATGGAACTAGTGAAAATCGGCTTGTCAAGATTTCTTGAAATAAGATGTGATATTTAGGACTTTTGAGATAAAAGTGATCTTGAAATTAGCTTAAAAACCTCTTCAAATGTAAAAAAGCTTGTTTCATATGATATGTCACTCAAAATAATTTGTTTTCAAGACTTTTTCATTTAACAAGATATTCCAGATGTATTGTCTTCAAACAAGTCCCTATATCTGGCTGAAATAGAACTTGTTAGGCAGTTGTGTGTCATATTAAGTGTAATGAGATATTTGGACTAGAAATGAGACAAATATACTTGGTAAGACTTTGATTTTTTCCAGTGTAGTTTCAGATTTTGGCCTAATAATGTAAAATGTTATCTCTGGGCTTCACAGCATTTAGTTTGGCTCATCCACAGCCAGTAAAACTTGTGTTCTGACCTGAATTTATCATTTTCAAAGGGTTGATATTTTTGTTGTTGTTTCATTCTACAGAAACTTAACTGTTAATTGTTGACTGAATATTTAATTATGCAGAACTGAGACACGGACAGAGTCTACACAGTTTCTTTCTGTGTAGATGAGCTGTTGACACATGCAGTGTAATAATGTAACACAGTGAATACGAGTTAAATGTGCCGACAGTAGGTATAGTGAGTACAGTTTGATGGGTTCAGCTGATGGAAATGAGCCTGAGTTATACCTTTAGATGCCATTAGAGGAGTTTGGAGAGCTGTGTTGTTTTTATAAGAGTAAATTATATTTATTTGTAGTGTATAACATGTTTTAAATAAATAGTAACATATTGGGAGATACTAGAAAATCAGACAAATCTACCATTATTCCACTGTGATATATTTCAATTCAAAATAAAGTCAGAAAGATGAGTCAGTGTAAGATAACAGTAAAATAGAGACGTTTCCTTTATAGTTACATTTTTACATACTGCAGCTTTATCTGTTGGTTAAGTTATCTGTTGGTTAAGTTATCTGCTGGTTAAGTTATCTGTTGGTTAAATCATCTGTTGGTTAAGTTATCTGTTGGTTAAATCATCTGTTGGTTAAGTTATCCGTTGGTTAAATCATCTGTTGGTTAAATGATCTGTTGGTTAAGTTATCTGTTGGTTAAATCATCTGTTGGTTAAGTTATCTGTTGGTTAAGTTATCTGCTGGTTAAATCATCTGTTGGTTAAATCATCTGTTGGTTAAGTTATCTGTTGGTTAAATCATCTGTTGGTTAAATCATCTGTTGGTTAAATGATCTGTTGGTTAAGTTATCCGTTGGTTAAATCATCTGTTGGTTAAATGATCTGTTGGTTAAGTTATCTGTTGGTTAAATCATCTGTTGGTTAAGTTATCTGTTGGTTAAGTTATCTGTTGGTTGAGTTATCTGTTGGTTAAATGGTCTGTTGGTTAAGTTATCTGTTGGTTAAATCATCTGTTGGTTAAGTTATCTGTTGGTTAAGTTATCTGTTGGTTAAGTTATCTGTTGGTTAAGTTATCTGTTGGTTGAGTTATCTGTTGGTTAAATGATCTGTTGGTTAAGTTATCTGTTGGTTAAGTTATCTGTTGGTTAAGTTATCTGCTGTTTAAATGATCTGTTGGTTAAATGATCTGTTGGTTAAGTTATCTGTTGGTTAAATGATCTGTTGGTTAAGTTATCTGTTGGTTAAATGATCTGTTGATTAAGTTATCTGTTGGTTAAATCATCTTTTGATTAAGTTATCTGTTGGTTAAATCATCTGCTGGTTAAGTTATCTGATGGTTAAATGATCTGCTGGTTAAGTTATCTGTTGGTTAAATCATCTGCTGGTTAAGTTATCTGTTGGTTAAATAATCTGTTGGTTAAGTTATCTGTTGGTTAAATGATCTGATGGTTAAGTTATCTGTTGGTTAAATAATCTGTTGGTTAAGTTATCTGTTGGTTAAATCTTCTGTTGGTTAAATCATCTGCTGGTTAAATATATTTTGGTTAAGTTATCTGTTGGTTAAATCATCTGCTGGTTAAGTTATCTGTTGGTTAACTTATCTGTTGGCTAACTTATCTATTGGTTGAGTTATCTGTTGGTTAAGTTATCTGTTGGTTAAATGATCTTTTGGTTAAGTTATCTGTTGGTTAAGTTATCTGTTGGTTAAATGATCTTTTGGTTAAGTTATCTGTTGGTTAAGTTATCTGTTGGTTAAATGATCTGTTGGTTAAATGATCTGCTGGTTAAATGATCTTCTGGTTAAGTTATCTGTTGGTTAAATCATCTGTTGGTTAAATCATCTGCTGGTTAAATATATTTTGGTTAAGTTATCTGTTGGTTAAATCATCTGCTGGTTAAGTTATCTGTTGGTTAAATCATCTGTTGGTTAAATCATCTGTTGGTTAAGTTATTTGTTGGTTAAGTTATCTGTTGGTTAAGTTATCTGTTGGTTGAGTTATCTGTTAGTTAAGTTATCTGTTGGTTAAATGATCTTTTGGTTAAGTTATCTGTTGGTTAAGTTATCTGTTGGTTAAATGATCTGCTGCTTAAGTTATCTGTTGGTTAAGTTATCTGTTGGTTAAATGATCTGCTGCTTAAGTTATCTGTTGGTTAAGTTATCTGTTGGTTAAGTTATCTGTTGGTTAAATGATCTGTTGGTTAATTTATCTGTTGGTTAAGTTATCTGTTGGTTAAATCATCTGCTGGTTAAATATATTTTGGTTAAGTTATCTGTTGGTTAAATCATCTGCTGGTTAAGTTATCTGTTGGTTAAGTTATCTGTTGGTTGAGTTATCTGTTGGTTAAGTTATCTGTTGGTTAAATGATCTTTTGGTTAAGTTATCTGTTGTTTAAGTTATCTGTTGGTTAAATGATCTGTTGGTTAATTTATCTGTTGGTTAAGTTATCTGTTGGTTAAATCATCTGCTGGTTAAATATATTTTGGTTAAGTTATCTGTTGGTTAAATCATCTGTTGGTTAAGTTATCTGTTGGTTAAGTTATATGTTGGTTAAATCATCTGTTGGTTAAATCATCTGCTGGTTAAATATATTTTGGTTAAGTTATCTGTTGGTTAAATGATCTTTTGGTTAAATCATCTGTTGGTTAAGTTATCTGTTGGTTAAGTTATCTGTTGGTTAAGTTATCTGTTGGTTGAGTTATCTGTTGGTTAAGTTATCTGTTGGTTAAATTATCTTTTGGTTAAGTTATCTGTTGGTTAAGTTATATGTTGGTTAAATCATCTGTTGGTTAAATCATCTGCTGGTTAAATATATTTTGGTTAAGTTATCTGTTGGTTAAATGATCTTTTGGTTAAATCATCTGTTGGTTAAGTTATCTGTTGGTTAAGTTATCTGTTGGTTAAGTTATCTGTTGGTTGAGTTATCTGTTGGTTAAGTTATCTGTTGGTTAAATTATCTTTTGGTTAAGTTATCTGTTGGTTAAGTTATCTGTTGGTTAAATCATCTGCTGCTTAAGTTATCTGTTGGTTAAGTTATCTGTTGGTTAAATGATCTGTTGGTTAAGTTATCTGTTGGTTAAGTTATCTGTTGGTTAAATGATCTGTTGGTTAAATGATCTGCTGGTTAAGTTATCCGTTGGTTAAGTTATCTTTTGGTTAAGTTATCTGTTGATTAAATCATCTGCTGGTTAAATGATCTGTTGGTTAAGTTATCTGTTGGTTAAATGATCTGTTGGTTAAATGATCTGCTGGTTAACTTATCTGTTGGTTAAGTTATCTGTCGACGTTTGTTCTTCATCAGTGATTTCCATCGGAGAAAAGCTACTCCAATGGTCCATCTTATTTTTACCTTCATCCATCCTGAATTCTGTTCTTCATGTTTTCTCTTCTTTGAGTCGTGTTGTTCTTTCATTACATGATAAATACGATCCTCCATTTTTCAGTCGGGTGCAGATAGGACGACATGCAGCAAAGGACCAGCGACACAAACGGCTATAAATGGTTCATCCTAAGATCATAAAAACAGATTTTATTTTCTTATTTACATAACTGATAATGTGTTTAGATAAAACCATCATTGGAAACATCAGTTGATTAAAAGCCTCTCTTACAGATGGAAGGGAACATGCAGCCATCCTTCTCCTCTCTGTTTCTGAGCCTCTCATCTCAGTTACCGGCTCACCTTCCAGAACAAATCCTTCTAATTCTGAGGATGATCATTTGGAGGGCAAGAAGCTTGTTAGACTAATGATTAAGTTTAACCAGCCCTTTAAGAATATATGGTCGCGCTTCAGCTGAGCAGAACAGCGTAATGGTTTGGAAATGAGACAGAAGAAGGGGGTGTTGGAGGAGGAGGGGGGGGGGGGGCAGAGAGGTGAAAAGATGGCAGGGTTTGAAAAGATAGAGGAGGACCAGTATCTCCTTCCTCTAATTTCTGTTCTGTTATTTGTTTCTGTCAGCTGGGATGCAAAGTTTCATGATGTCTGCTTCCCAGAGCGGTTAGAGTCGTAATAACTTAGAATACAGCCACTAAAGTTTCTGAAAATGTCTTATTCACAACTCTGAGGAACATTTGTAATTCTTTGGTTGTTTATTTTACAAACAGTTTGTTGTCCAGGTTATAATTTTGGACTTTTGATGGTTTCTTCAACTTTAAAACCCTGCGTAACACTTCCAGAAGTCTGGAGCCAGAATAAATAAGTGAAGTAATGTTCAAACATGAATCTAAACCCAGAATATAAGGTTAAAAACAGAGTTTGTTCAGTTCTGAGCAGCTTTAAAGTGAATCAAAGTAAAACTGAGTCATCGGAAACATCTAGTGTAACCTTATTACAGGCATATAATGCACCGTGTTGTTAAACTTCATCAAACTCTGAGTGAATACAGGACCTGTGATACTTCTGAATGAATAATCACAGTTTTAATCATCAAAAATAGCAAAAAATGAAACACAAAAGTATTGATTCAGCCTCATTTCTTCATATATTTCCACTAAAAACAGGAAGCAGCTGCAGAGATTCACTGAAACATGTTCCAACATGAACATAAACCCAGAATCTGAGGCAGAACCAGAGTTAGTTCAGTTCTGAGCAGCTCTAAAGTGAATATCTGCAGATGTTTCCATGGTAACAGCTGCAGAGATTCACTGAAACATGTTCCAACATGAACATAAACCCAGAATCTGAGGCAGAACCAGAGTTAGTTCAGTTCTGAGCAGCTTTAAAGTGAATATCTGCAGATGTTTCCATGGTAACAGCTGCAGAGATTCACTGAAACATGTTCCAACATGAACATAAACCCAGAATCTGAGGTAGGTCTTGAGCCTTTTTAAAAACATCAACAGTCCCTGGCAGGCTGGTCCACAGATGAGGTCCATAATAGTGGAACCACGGCTCACCATAAGTTTTTTGTTCGAACTTTAGGAACAACTTAAAGGCCCGTACCAGGGCTCATTACTTAAAAGTAGATCAGATAGATAAGAAGGCCCAAGACCATTAAGACATTTAGAAACAACTAAAATAACCTTAAAATCAATCCTGAAATGCAATGTTTCATCTATCTGCACTGTAACGAATTGCTGTATATTTACGGTGGATTTACAACAGTATCCGACTGTATTTGACAATGATTGTAAAATACTGTTGAATATTCATCCCTCACATGTAAATTAACAGTTAAATCAGTCATTTAACAATACCAGCAGATAACTGTAATTTAACAGCATAAAACAGTTTTTGTAATGAATTGCTGTTATTTTTTTTTATAATTTTTTTTATTTGTTTCTCTTTATATTCTTTTATGTATTTTTAATGCTTCTTCCACTCCCTGCTGCAATGCTTTTATTTTATGTGAAGCACTTTGAATTGTTTGTACATGAAATGTGCTACAGATAAATTTGCTTTGATTTGATTTGATGTCCAAATCCAAAATACGTTATTATACTGTTAAATAAATTAGGGTAGATGCGCTGTAAAATCACTAAAACACAGTTATCCTACCGTCATATACTGTAATCCAAAAAACGGTAATATACTGTTAAAATAAATAACAGTAGTTGCACTGTAAAATAACTACAACACCTACCATTATTCTACGGTCATATACTGTAATCCAATCCAATTTTATTTTATTTATAAAGCACTTTACAACAACCAAAGTGCTGTAAAGAAAAATAAAAACTAAATTTAAAGGAATGAAATACAAAAATAAATTAAAAGACACACAACAGCTATATAATTTAAAATAATAATAATAATAATCATACTGAAATAAAAATAAAAACAAAAAACGGCAATATACAGTTAAAATAAATAACAGTAGTTACACTGTAAAATATTATTTAACAGGGAAATTCTTTACAGTGTACATCCAGACAAAAACTGACATTATTTCTGATCATTTTGGTGACAGAATGATGAGTGTTGCCTCCAGTTGTGGCCAAAGCTGCGGTTCTTTCCCTCGGTGCACACCAGCTGATCTCTGTTTAACCGCGGATCTGCCGTGTTTGTTTTTCTGTCTCTTCTTTTTCAAGATGGTAAGATAATGAAATTGGTGTTTGTCAAAGGTCTTTGCAATATCATTTCACTTCAGCGTCGTTATCTCGGGAGATTTATGAGGAGATGATATGAGTCCTGTTTCCCTTTCCGTGAGAAACGCCATTAAAATTAATGAGCAAAGGTCAGGGAGGCTTTTTCAAGCCCTTTTAATACTGCTGAGGTTGTTAAGACAAAGAAACATAATGAGGAGAGAGGAGAGAATATATACTTTAGATATTATCAGCGCGCTGAGCCACTGGTTACATAGACTCCATTTATTTGTTTTCACATACGTGCTTTCATTTTAAATGGGTCGCCGATCACATGGCAGATAAAAGAGAATTCCAAATGATCAGTTAATGGGCTGTGATGTGGTGTAAATATCTATAATATAAATATAATATTTGAATAAAAGCTTTTTTTCTCCAGTTGATAATGAAATGAATAGAACGGCAGCTAAATGAAACAGTTAAAGAAGTCAGAGTCAAACTTTAAAGCTCCTTAATATGAAATCAGCTGCTCAGAACAGCCTGATTTCCTTCAAAGTGTTTAATGTTTCTCCACATCCTGACCTTTTGTGCTTTTTAAAGTTTGTTGAATGTATTCATAAAGACTTTTTATTAGGGCTGGGCAACGATTAAAATGTTTAATCTAATTAATCACGATTAATCTCATTTGTACGCAGAATCCAAAAATGAATCCAAAAGTAGTGTATAGCTTTTAGCATTTAGTTTTATTTTAAATGTGCTGCCATATGAATGAAAGTGCCATAACATTTGTTGTGCAAACACACTTTTAACATCAGCATCTTTCTGTAGTTTTTATGTAGAAGCCTCGCTCCACTGTCTGTTTCCTTGAATGACTTGCTGCTATCAGTTGTGTGTTTTGCCTTTAAGTTAGCCTGGGAAATCCCATGCTGCTTTGCGCTCGATTTCATTCTCACTGCAAAGTCAGCCTGGAAACCACCGCCCTTATTTTTGCCAGAGTTTGGGAACCAATCACAGAACGGGGGGGCAGCAAGACGATGACGACGTCTATGCGCTACACCGAAGCTTGTAGAGTGTTAATCCAACATGACAGCGGACACAACGTTACCGTTCAATGCAGCCTTAGAAAGTGTTTCGGAGTAGATTCACCCTGGGGTCATTTGAACCGTGACATCCAGCCAAGTAGCCCACCCGAAGTTTTTCCGATATTGGCTGAACATCAGCTGAGTTACTGAGTTATCCCGAATAGCTTAGCACAAGCGCTAACGGACCCTGGCAGTATCTCCAAAATTACCACACTAAAATCACATGTCATGACACCAAACTTCTACAGTAGTACAAATATGGTCTGTACTCACAAAAGGATGCATTTGGAAGTTTGATCATAGTCCAGGAGTTTATTATTATCATCAACACAAGCCTGATAGCTTCTCTGCAGCTAAAGCTGCGTCGACGTCACTTCAGAGAGCTGGGAGCTTCAAAGTAAGATGAGGGTTGATCTACTACTGTAGACAACAAAGCAAGGCTGCTCAATTTCTCCATTGATAAAATAAATTCACAACTCTACAACATAAAAATTCATGTAGAATATAGCATATAGGCCTACTTTGTTGTTAATTTAAGTAGCTTAGAGCGCAAGTTTACTTTTATTTTCCTTTTTTTTCTTCTTCCTCGTCGAATTTCTGTCGTCATCTGGTATAAGTGATACAATTGGCTATTAATCGCACGCAAAGCAGCATGGGAAGAACCTGACCTCATTTGATAGACATTCGTAGCGCCCAATAAACGGCTCCAGGCATTCGTAAACCACGCCTCAAATACGAGAAAATGCACACCTAGTTCCCAGACCACCATCTCATCGAGATTGTGGACGCGTCAGCCAGGCTACCTTTAAGTGATATTTTAGACTGGAACTACTACGCTGAGAAGACAATTCAACTTGGCAGTGTTTACAGATGACTTTGGTTCTGTCGACTCCGCCGTCTGGAAGAACTTTAACATGAAAATGGCCGAGTAAAAGTTCCGTACCCTTCTCCATGTTTGGTGGATCCGCCGATTACTTTCTTTTCCTGTTCCACAGCAGACAGCAGCAGACTTTTACAAAATAAAAGCCAGTGAGCAGCAGACTTTTACAAAATAAAAGCCTGTGAGCAGCAGACTTTTACAGAATAAAAGCCTGTGAGCAGCAGACTTTTACAAAATAAAAGCCTGTGAGCAACAGACTTTTACAAAATAAAAGCCAAAATAAAAACCCGGATCGAGCCCCGCATCAGACGGCACTGTGCTGCGTGTTGTTCCCCCTCTCTCTGTCCCCTGCTCCTGTCTCTGAACTTTCCATTAAAGGCACAAAAGCCCCCAAAAATAATAAAAAAATTAAATAATAAAACCTGTGTAATGCATGATAAAATATTTATCGTCTTTAAATAATTCCCGAGTTAACGCAATAATAACGAGTTAACTCGCCCAGCCCTACTTTTTATGTGACTCCAGCTGTTTGTTAACTGTAGCACAACCAATAAAAGCTGCTTCTACAGTTAAAGATGAGGGATTTGATGTGATAAATCTGAACTGGGTCTCTGCTTGCTGCTGGATCCACTTTCAGAGCTCACTATCGGTCCACAGTTTGATGCCGGAGGATCCTTCACTCAGTTATTGACACGTGATCCCATGTCACCAGGTAAATGTTACTCTGAAGCACTCTGAAGTTATTTCTGATCAGGAGGAGGAGATGGAGCCGACACATCAGGATTCAGGAGCCTGCACAACACCAGGATCAGTTCATGAACGGACAGAATCCCACAGTTAAAGGCCGAGTTATACTTCTTTTAACTGCCCTTGCGCTTGCGTCTTGCGCTTGTGTTAATGGCTCGAGACGTTTATGCTTCATTTAGCTCTTCCGGCGCTTGCGTGTGCTGCGTGGCGATTCACCGCCAGGACAGTAGGTGGAGTAGCGGGTTTTTTCAATGACAAGCCTACTACGATGAAAGGAAATTCACCGCCAGGAGCTCTTTGGCAAGTCTCTCTTCGAGTGGATTCATCATAGACATACCGTATTTTCCGCACTATAGAGCGCACTGGATTATAAAGCGCACTGTCAATGAATGGTCTATTATTGATCTTTTTTCATATATAAAGCGCACTGTCAATGAATGGTCTATTATTGATCTTTTTTCATATATAAAGCGCACCGGGCTATAAGGCGCATTAAGCGAAACAAAACAGTGTCGTTACTGTTACCTGGCAGTTCAGTGATGATTCGAAAATGAAACTTATAAAATCAGCTCGGCGCATGCGCAAAACCACAAAGTAGCAATTCTCGACAAGTAGCACAAATCGACTGAACACCGGCCTTCGTGAAAGCTCGGACCACAGTTGAGACTGATACCTTAGCCCAGGCATCCACGATCCATTGGCAGATGGTAGCGAAAGTTGCCCGGCGCTGTCTCCCTCCCTTGGTGAATGTGTGTTCGCCTTCTGTCATCCACTGCTCCCACGCAGCTCGCAGTTTAACTTTGAACGCCCTGTTTACACTGATATTCATGTCCCGTGCTAACGCTGTTGCCTTCAGTCGAATAGAGACTGTAGAGACGCTTCTACCCGCTGCTCTCTGTTCAATAACCCACTGTTCAATTTTGTTATTATTATGATGAATCACAATATATATTACTCCGCTACGCTCATGACTACTGTAGCCGTAATGCTGCGGTGCGGCTTTGTAGTTTACCAAAGTCTTACTAAAACATTTTGACAGAGCGCCGTGTACCACACAAAATCGCTTCGAGGTCCGTAAGCTAACAAGAATAAATCCATATATAAAGCGCTCCGGGTTATAAGGCGCACTTTTGTTTTTTGAGAAAATTATAGGCTTTTAAGTGCGCCTTATGGTGCGGAAAATACGGTAATATATTATGTCTATGGGATTCATGCTTCTTCTCCTTCTTCTTCTTTGCTTTCTACCTTGGCGTTTGAAAACGGCGGTCTTTTATTAGGGGATGAAACCGGAAGATGAACACGCCGCCGGATGTGATGTAGATAGTGGCTTGTTTTCAAAATTGCGAGTCTAAAGTCGGAAAATTCGAACTGATACAACTTTCAGGTCCCTCCCCCTCTGTGGACGAGGTTGTGCACGTGAGTTCACACCAGTGTGCGCGCACACAAGCTGGGGCAGACTCACGCTCAGCATGGTTGGTGACTGTTCTGCTCAGATAATAGATCAATAATAAACCTAACGTGATTGGTTAAAAACAGCCAGGAGCGCTCGATTTTTGCAAGCACGATTACAGGCTTCAGAGGGAGCTACAGAATTCGGGATTTTTCCTAAACAGCCCATTTAATATTCTACTTTCAGAATCCCATGACAGTTCAAGCTAATATGACTAAAAAAAAGTTGCCGACAGCAGCTTTAAAGCGTTGACAGTTCGGAAACACAGAAACAAACATGGGAACAAAGGTTTGGCTCAACGAAGGCCCCCTTTAAAGCACCGCCCTTTAACGGCTCCATCACCTGAGGAGAGACCAGGGCTGTGTTCCAAACCGCATACTTCTCCTACTACTCCTACTAACTTTCTGAGTTAGTACGCGAGTTTGAGTCAGCGAGAAGTTCCCGGATACATACTAGATTCTCCGAAATGTTGGGTATGCATCATGAGGTTACTACTCATACTCAAACTACCCAAGATGCAACGTAACGTGACGTCGCCGATCGTCATTTTCTTGATTGAGTATTACTGCTCTAAAGTAAAAGTACTTTAACTTGAGTATGATTTTTGGCTGCTCTGCCCACCTCTGCTCGTTCAGCCTTTTCACACAAACGTGCTGTTTTCACTTGTTAAAGTGCAAAATAACCGAACATGGCAGCATGTTCAAACTTCTCCGTGTAAACGGTGAGACGTTTTCCTCCTGAGACGAGCAACTTAACCAAAGTAAACCTGTTTGATGGATCCGCTCTCCGGGCTGGAAGATGTGGCAGCAGGACGAGGACTCCTCGTGTTAGGATGTGTCAAACCTGTTGGAGGAAACAGAAACTTCAGTCTGTGATTCATGTTCCTCTTCTTCCAATTATGAGAGCGGGAGCAGTGAGTATTCTATCACCAGCTCGCAGACACCTTCCAGCTGATGGCCGGGGACACGGCAACGCTCATTACAATTAACCGCTAATCCTTAACAGCCGGGTTCAAGATGGCAATTTAATTTGCCCTCCACTGTTTCTTTTCCACTTTCTCCAAATCTTCTGCAGTTTCCGTCCCCGCGGTCCCAGGTGCCAGACCAACTTTGAAGGAGCGCAGATATCAATAGTTTATTGGCACCGAGTATTAATTTAACAGGGGGCAATAATATTATTTTTCTCAGACACTTGGCAAGAAACGTTTTGAAGGATTTAAGAGCTTTTTATCCACTGCGGAGATTAGTTGGAGAAATAATGAATTTTGGGAGCAAAAAGTGGGAAAAGGCATTAAGGAGAACTTGAGGGAGATAACTCGAGGAGCAGATAAAAGGCTCTTGACAATGCAGACTTTAATTTGTCATTATTTTGGAGCGCTGAACGTGGCTTCCAAACGCAGAGCAACTTTAACACGAGTGTAGAGCTGCTCATCTCTCTGACGTTTCAGTCACTTTTTGGCGGCTTGGTGTTCAGCACATTCTGCCGAACAAACAAACCGTTTAGTTTCCATCAGTGTCTGTCGAAGCCCGCGAGGAGCCTCACAAAACGGGAAATAAAGTCCCGTTCTGTCCTCCTGACTCTTTGGGTTTAAATGATCTACAGTCATGTTGGAAATGATAAAGATCTTTTTGTTTTAAAAAGATCTAAAATGACAAACAGAAAAAGTCTGAAGTTCATCTCAGATCTTCTGTTGATAACAACAGATCAACACCTCAGACTGAGTTAATGTTGATGGCAGCGAACAGACTGAGGTGAACAACTCACTAAATGTGACAGAAATTAAAACCTTAACGCTTATTGTCGCATATATGCTACAAACCGTTTGACTCAATCAACCAGCTGAGATAGCATCTTGTTTCTAGTGGGACTGCAAAGTGACGGACTTACTTCCTGTTGCAGATTTATATAAATAAATATGTAAAAAAAAAGGGTGAATAAAAAAACATTGTTTTTTCATTGTTATATTACTGTGTTGTTGTTATCTTATTATTCACCATTGTGCCAAATAAGGAACATACCAAAATTTCTATTTATTTTTTGTGCAAAAGTTAAATTAATAATCTCAGCATTATTTACCATCTACTTAAAGGCTAAAACACACACAAAACATTTTTCTATTTTTATTTTATATAAATTCAGGCATTTAAGGGGTTAAAATCTTTATGGACAAATTGAAATACATGTTTAACATGTCAAGAAAACGGATCACGTGGATCAGTGATGCCGTGTTTCCAGGATGCTCTGAATCTAAAGCAAAAGGTTTTTCAAGTAAAACTTGTTCGGTAACAAGAAACAAAAGAAGAAAGAACAAAACTACACTCTCAGAAACAGGGCTACAGTACGAGTCCTTTTCTGTCCCCTGAGGTACAATCTGTACTAATGTACCCCCCAGGGTTAATTATTGGACCTAAAGGAACATATATGTACACAAGGGGAGTGGTCAAGTGGTAATTGAATTTTAAATCCAAAATCTATTTTGCATGATGAAACCACCTGTTATTTATCTATTCAACTCAATTCAATACATTTTTTATCATGTATTTTTTTGTTACACAATACAAAAAGACAATCACCAGTTTTCAGGATTACACTTTTTTCTTGTTTTCTCAGTTTTCTTTTACATAATAAAGGTTTATTATTGTTATTATATAAATGTGAAGTAATTACTTCTGAATTAATTATATTGAAAGGGAAAAAAAACAGTGAACTCTTTTCTGGTGTTTAAATGTTTTTATAATTCACGGGTCAAAAATGACCCATAAGACAATCTTTGTACCCTAGTGGTGTACAGCCCACATGGAAACATGAACAAAAATAAAGTGTGACTTTTTCTAATGATGGGGTCCCTTTAGGAAAAGCCATAACATTTCAAGTTGGAGTTTAAATCCAGGTTAAAGACATTTCTGTTCTCATGTGTCTATGCATGAAATCTGTACGATATCTTTGAACTTATCTGGACTGTTGCTTGTTTTTAAATTCATTTAAATGATTTTATTTGTTTCTCTTTATATTCTTTTATGTATTTTTAATGCTTCTTCCACTCCCTGCTGCAATGCTTTTATTTTATATAAAGCACTTTGAATTGTTTGTACATGAAATGTGCTATATAAAAAAATTTGAGTTTGATATGATTAAGGTATTTGTTCTACAGCTAAACATGGTAGAGGGTCACTTTTGACTCCAGGACAACAGGAGGGTTAATTACATGAAGGTATATGGGTCTCTGGGTCTTCATTTTAGGAATGAAATACAGTTTATTTGGATTGGAGGCAGTTTGTGTTGTGTGGCCTGGGCGGTCGCCCATAGCAAAAACCTGCTTTCCTCTCAGTCCTGCAGACTGATTACCGGCTTCAGCATCTGAGCCGCTTTGTTCTAATGATGGGGGCCCTTTAGGAAAAGTCATAAAAGATAGTTTAAGGTATTTTGTTCTACAGCTAAACATGGTTGTGGGTCACTTTTGACCCGCAGGACAACAGAAGGGTTACAACAAAGTTCTACTTCGACCGCACTTTAAATTCAACATCTAACCCAGTCTGTCAATGAAATCCTGTCTTCTGGTAACAAGCATGCTGTCCCCCAGAGACATGTGAGCTTCTCCAGACCCCCCCCACCCTGCTCTGTCCCTGGCATCGGACCCAACATACCAGAAGGCACCTGCAGACTTCCAGACTCAAGGCTTCTGGAAGCCTGGAAGCCCGTCCACTGACCCATTCCAAACTCACCCCCTGAACCGAGACTTGGCACCGGAGGACAGGGGGCAGGGGTGGTGCTCAGAGAAGGGGTCGGGGGGGCATAAGTGAGTGGCAAGGCAAGGCAATTTTATTTATAGAGCACAATTCATACACAAGGCAATTCAAAGCGCTTTACAGCTACATAAAATCACAAGAAGGCAATAAAATCATTAAAAAATAATAATAATTAAAAAATTAAATAAATAATAATAATAATAATAATAATAATAATAATAATATTTAAAAAATTTAAAAACACATTAAAAATAATCATTAATTAATTAATTTAAAAGTGAAGAGTGCAGATAAAATACTTTCAGGTGTCATATGCACAGCTAAACAGAACTGTTTTCAGCCTGGATTTAAACATGGTCAGAGTTGAGGCCTGTCTCACATCTTCTGGAAGGCTGTTCCAGAGTGCAGAGCTGGAAGGCGCTGGCTGGCTCGGGCGGCTTCGGCAGGCAGGCCTGGGTGAACACGTCGGGTTGATTTATGTGACGCTTGGCCCCTTGGCCGACCCCGGGCTGGACTCCACCTGTCCTCCATCCAACCAGCCCCCGTTCCTCCGCTCCTTCCTGGCCTCGGCGCCCGCCAAACTGCCCAAGGAGGAGCAGGGAGAGGCGGGTGGGAGGGTGGGAGGTGAAGCCAACAGCTCCGGGTCATAGATCATTATGGGCTGTGGGTTGGAAGACGTGAGGAATGACGGAGAGGAAGAGGTTCTGCTCACAAGCTGCTGTTCCTGCGTTGTTGATGAGCTGGAAACTGAGAGCTGACTGCGTGCGTTTGTGGTTAATCTGATCTGTGGAAGCTGCCTCAGAATCTCTTTCTAATTCATGCTGAAAGCGACACTTTTACCCCTCTCGCAGCTCTGCAGCTCGTCCCCAGCCGCCGTTAATATCAGCAGAAAATCCACCGTGCAGAAATGAAAGAAGCTCTAACTGTAATTATCTGGCTGTTATTAGAGAAGCTGAAAACAGGATTCTGTTATTCCCAGACAGCGATGCTCACATCCCTCCACCGTGGCCCCAACCCTGCATGCGATGATGTGGTTGGTAGAGATGGGAATTGATGAGATTTTTACGATTCCAATTCCATTTTCGATTCTGCTTAACGATTCGGTTCTTTGTCGGTTCCCTTATCGATTGTCATTTTGGAGAAAAAGGACAACAAACCGGTCGATTAGCATCAACTTTGTTTAGTTTAGAAGTAACACCAGTCATGACCTCACAAACCCAACAACGGTGAGGTCCACATTGGTCTATCATGGCCTGGGTAATTTAACTCTTCCTGCTCTGGTGAAAGGAGAAGCTGGAGGTAGAGGTGAACTGGGGGTAGTACCACCAGCCTCTGGCTCTGAGCCAGTCAGGCTGTGTTCGAAACCGCCTACTACATACTACACACTACATACTGCATACTGCATACTGCATACTACATACTACATACTACATACTGCATACTACATACTACATACTACATACTACATACTACACACTACATACTACATACTGCATACTACATACTACATACTACATACTGCATACTACATACTACATACTACACACTACATACTACATACTGCATACTACATACTACACACTACATACTACATACTGCATACTACATACTACATACTACATACTACATACTGCATACTACATACTACACACTACATACTACATACTGCATACTACATACTACATACTACATACTACATACTACATACTGCATACTACATACTACATACTACACACTACATACTACATACTGCATACTACATACTACATACTACATACTACATACTGCATACTACATACTACACACTACATACTACATACTGCATACTACATACTACACACTACATACTACATACTGCATACTACATACTACATACTACATACTACATACTGCATACTACATACTACATACTACACACTACATACTACACACTACATACTGATCGATCAAACAGTATGCAGAGCGTTTACACACAGTGCACTTTGCTCCTGCCCGAGCCGAAATCAGCCGGCCTGAAGCTGATCAGTGACCTGAGTGACGTAGGCTATAGGCTATCTGTTAGCCTCTTGCTAACATGTTGCTGTTAGCCACGACTGTGTTTGATTTAGTTTTGCTGAACTAGAATTAGAATTGAGGCATCATGTCATGCAGCTAATTTGTGAAAACAGCTGCTGCAGTCTGAGCTCTGTTGGTATCATAACTGCAGGAATCTGTTTTTATGCTCCATAGAGTAGCCTTTATTTATTTATATTTAGCTTTCTTCAGTTATTTTTTAGAATTTTGAGGTTATTTAAGGATTTGTGATTTATATTTATATGCTGCATTTAATTTATTTATTGTGTTTTTTCTCAGTTCGTTTTGTATTTAAGATTATATGTAATAAAATAATACAAGTAATATAATATGTTGTTGTGTTGGTGCCGGGGTAAGTCTCTTTTTTTGGGGGGGTTGGCAAGGGATGGTTTGCCCAGGGCGTAAATCTAAACGTCCGTGTCGTTCTGCTGCTCTTTGTCTTATTTCCTGATGTGTCGGTTTATTTTCCTGAATGGGGATGGACCCAGCTTCCATATCTGGGCTCCTGGCTGCAGAAGGACCTGGTGGACCTCATCGCTGCAGCAGAGGACAAACATCCCACAGGCCTCTGGCAGGAAACCCACTACTTTATAGAAATTGATGCAGTCATTGTGATGTGATGCAATACTTTTGTAACTTCCAGCTTAAATTTGCTGCTTTCAGGAGGCAGAACACTCCAATAACTGAAATCCAAGCGGTAACTTATCACTGCAGGAGTTTTCCTGTTGGACCATTATTATTCTGAGGAGCTCAAACTTCACCATTTCAACAAAAACAACCAGGAACCAAACGGGACTGGTGAAAATGTCCCAGTTATTAATGTTATCAACATATTATCTCCACGTTATCACCATATTATTACCATGTTATCACCACGTTATCACGGTAAAAAGAAAGTGAAGTCATCCTTTAAATTTCTGGCCTTCCAACTCTCTTTCTATCTCTTATTGCAGTTTTCTCCCATCCACTTTCTCCTGGAAGTTTATTCAATTAGCCCAGGATGAGAAGAAGCAGCCCATGATGGTTCTCCCTGGGGTGCAGGGACCCCGCCCTCCCAGTGGGGAGCGTGATTGGGTTGTCTGGGCGTTCCAGCGTGTGCCCAAGTGGAAAGAGGCGAAATGAAGGAGATCATTGGCCATCGATACCCAATTATGTGACGAGAATGGGCGCCACCAGCTCCCATTCTGGGGAGCATGGAAGCCTTTATGTTTTATGTTTGATGGTAAATTGTTTTGCTGCAGGATTATGGTCAATGTAATTATGTCCATCGATGGTGAGCCGCAGAATGATTCTGGGAGTCAAGCTGTGAGCTTCTTATTGAAGAAATGGACTCAGTTATTGGCTTTGAGTGCTTTATATTCACATGATAATCTGCACCACATGCAGACGACTCAGGAGAGAAACAGGGTCAGTCTGTAATCTGAATTTAAACCACTTACATCAGACCAAGTCATGACAGGCTGTGCACGACGGTCAAACATACAGCGTGTTCATGCCGAGCTGTGAAGTGTGAGATCAACAAAAGCTTTTTCAAACTCTAACTTCCTTTTTATGTGTTGATGTGAGATTCAGGTAACTGTCATGAATCAAACTGAAGTTGCAGAAGAACTTTTAACAGTTTGTGAAGCTCGTGCAGAATGAGGTCTGGCGTCGTCCTGCTGAAATAACCACGAACCTCCCGGGAAAAGACGTCACCTGGATGGCAGCATCTGTCTCTCCAGAACTCCGACATCCAGCTCTGCATCAGAGGCACCTTCACACAGATGAAGCCCTCCCTGCCATGGACCCTGATGCCCCCCCACATCATCACACAGGTGAAGCCCTCCCTGCCGTGGACCCTGATGCCCCCCCACACCATCACAGAACAAAGAACATCACGTGTTCCAGAAACTCAAAGAAAACTCAAAGAAGCTCCAGAAAACTCAAAGAAAACTCCAGAAACTCAAAGAAAACTCCAGAAAACTCAAAGAAAACTCCAGAAACTCAAAGAAAACTCCAGAAAACTAAAAAAAAATCTCCAGAAAACTCAAAGAAAACTCAAAGAAAACTAAAAAAACTCCAGAAAACTCAAAGAAAGCTCCAGAAAACTCAAAGAAAACGCAAGAAAACTCAAGAAAACTTAAAGAAAACTCAAGAAAACTTAAAGAAAACTCCAGAAAACTCAAAGAAAACTCAAGAAAACTTAAAGAAAACTCCAGAAAACTCAAAGAAAACTCAAGAAAACTCAAAGAAAATTCCAGAAAACTCCAGAAAACTCAAAGAAAACTAAAAAAAACTCCAGAAAACTCAAAGAAAGCTCCAGAAAACTCAAAGAAAACTCAAGAAAACTCAAAGAAAACTCAAGAAAACTCAAGAAAACTCAAGAAAACTCAAGAAAACTTAAAGAAAACTCCAGAAAACTCATAGAAAACTCGTAGAAAACTAAAAAAACTCCAGAAAACTCAAAGAAAACTCCAGAAAACTCAAAGAAAACTAAAAAAACTCCAGAAAACTCAAAGAAAACTAAAACAACTCCAGAAAACTCAAAGAAAACTCAAGAAAACTCAAAGAAAACTAAAATAACTCCAGAAAACTCAAAGAAAACTCCAGAAAACTCCAGAAAACTCATAGAAAACTCCAGAAAACTCAAAGTAAACCCCAGAAGCAGCTAAAACGTGGACTCATCTGCCCACAGAACACGAGTGCACTGTCTTTCTGTCCATCTGAGCTGAGCTGGGGTCCAGACAACTGGGCCGTGTTCCAGAAAACTCAAATAAAGCTCCAGAAAACTCCAGTAAACAAAGAAAATTCAAAGAAAACTCCAGAAAACTCAAATAAAGCTCCAAAAAACTCCAGTAAACAAAGAAAATTCAAAGAAAACTCCAGAAAACTCCAGAAGCAGCTAAAACGTGGACTCATCTGCCCACAGAACACGAGTCCACTGTCTTTCTGTCCATCTGAGCTGAGCTGGGGTCCACAGAACTGTTCCTGCACAGAGCTGATATTTGGCTTCCTCCTGGTGTGGGGCAGCTTCAGCTCACAGTTCTGGATGCGGCCGTGGATCTTTTCCTGATCTTTTCCTGCTCTCCTCCTGAGGAACATTTGCTGAACTTATTGATGATTCTCTGATGGAGTTTGGCCCAAAGCGGTGAGCCCGTCCTTGTTGGAGAGGCTGAACCTTTTGGTGGAAGCTGCTGTTATCCTGACACCCTCACCTGTCAGCAGGTGACCTGCTGGTTGGAGAAGCTTCCAGAACGCCGTTCCTGCAGATTCTGTAAACTTTCTGTCTTTCTGTGACTCCAGAACAACTTTCACTGAGTGCTGCTGCAGCAGGTTCTACCTTTGGTTCTGTTGGTCATGAAGATAAATAAGTTTTTGGATTTTTTTGTCTCTTAAATAAAGGTTCAAACTAATGAACTTTTTACTGAATTAAGTTTTGTTGTATTTGAACATTTAATGCTAATTTGTCCCCCCTGAATAGGGTTTTATTTTTCCACTTTGCGTCACACAGATTCATACGAATCAAACACACACAGAGCACGTTTTCCTCTCCTCATTCAATCATCAGTAAGATGTTGTTACATTCAGTAAAACCTGCAGTTATCCTCCTCTCACAGACTCTAATTCAATGACAGACAGTGTAAAATAAATAGGGCTGGGCGAGTTAACTCGTTATTTATTTAGCGCCGATAAATATTTTATCGCGCATTAACGCAGATTTTCTTATTGTAAAAGTCTGTTGAATGCATCACATTCACACAGTTACAGCAAACACCACGAAGCATGGAGGAATAAAATAAAGATAAACTAGCAGCTAACATCACAGCTACAGGTGTGAAGCTAACGGAGCTAACCGGTGCTACTTCCTGTTTTACTGGTTTCAACATAAAAGCACGTATTTCCAGATAAATTTAAAAAAAAACTCAAAACAGGCTTTTATTTTGTAAAAGTCTGTTGCTCACAGGCTTTTATTTTGTAAAAGTCTGTGGCTCACAGGCTTTTATTTTGTAAAAGTCTGTGGCTCACAGGCTTTTATTTTGTAAAAGTCTGCTGCTCACAGGCTTTTATTTTGTAAAAGTCTGCTGCTGTCTGCTGTGGAACCGGAAAAGAAAGTAATCGGCGGATCCACCAAACATGGAGAAGGGTACGGAACTTTTACTCGGCCATTTTCATGTTAAAGTTCTTCCAGACGGCGGAGTCGACAGAACCAAAGTCATCTGTAAACACTGCCAAGTTGAATTGTCTTCTCAGCGTAGTAGTTCCAGTCTAAAATATCACTTAAAGGCAAAACACACAACTGATAGCAGCAAGTCATTCAAGGAAACAGACAGTGGAGCGAGGCTTCTACATAAAAACTACAGAAAGATGCTGATGTTAAAAGTGTGTTTGCACAACAAATGTTATGGCACTTTCATTCATATGGCAGCACATTTAAAATAAAACTAAATGCTAAAAGCTATACACTACTTTTGGATTCATTTTTGGATTTTGCATAGAAATGTGATTAATCGTGATTAATCAGGGAAATCATGTGATTAATTAGATTAAACATTTTAATCGTTGCCCAGCCCTAAAAATAAATGATTTTTTTTTATTTTGGAAGCTTTAAATGATGTTAAACTCTTTAAAGAAGGAGAAAACAGAAAATCTCATCATCAACCTGATTTACATGCGTGTTGTATCATTTAGAGCAGCCGCTTTTTCTCTGTGACCTGCTCCGGTTCCCATCTGTGATCTATTCCGTTCGTTATTAACCATCACAGAGAGTCCGTGTCGCGGGGATCCTGGAGGTAAACTTCATTAGGAGCGGGGCCTCCAGGCCTCCAGCGCAATAATTAACTTTCCTCTGCTCCGTCTCTGTGATCCAGGTCGGTGCTGACAACCCGACACTCCCCCGCCCCTCCTTCAGCTGCCGTATGCAGGTCACAGACGGCGGCCCGGCACCCTGAGGTGTCCTGTGAAAGTGCCTGTGGAGTGATGGGCGGGCGTCCCTCGATGCCATCTTCATTTGCACATCAAGAAGGCAGAGGAGGAAGCTTTGACCCAATTAAGGCAGAGGAAAACAGATTAAGTAAAGTCTGCTGCGGTGCTCCTGGACATCCACTGAGTGTGAGAGGAGGTCGTGCAAAGGGCCGCGGGATGAAGGTAACGCCGCTGTCAGCCAATCACAGAGAGACCAGGTGACGCTGGTTGTGTTTCTGCTGAGCTTCGGTTGATTTTAAACATAAAGTCGAACAAGATTCTCGTGTTGGGGAACGTTCTGGGGCTTCAGCCCCACACGATTCAATTCAATTCAGTTTTATTTATATAGCGCCAAATACAGCAAATGTCATCTCAAGGCACTTAAATAATAAAGTCCAATTCAAGCCAATTGGAATTCAATTCATTGTAATCATAAATATTTACAAAATGATCCAATTAATTCATATAGAGCCAATTCAAAAACAGTTTCCTAGCTAAGGAAACCAACAGATTGCACCCAAACTTGTCTTCAGTCCAATCTCCCAAACTGGCAGCTGGTTCCACAGAGAGGGGCCTGATAACTGAAGGCTCTGCCTCCCAAACTGGCAGCTGGTTCCACAGAGAGGGGCCTGATAACTGAAGGCTCTGCCTCCCAAACTGGCAGCTGGTTCCACAGAGAGGGGCCTGATAACCGAAGGCTCTGCCTCCCAAACTGGCAGCTGGTTCCACAGAGAGGGGCCTGATAACTGAAGGCTCTGCCTCCCAAACTGGCAGCTGGTTCCTCAGAGAGGGGCCTGATAACTGAAGGCTCTGCCTCCCAAACTGGCAGCTGGTTCCACAGAGAGGGGCCTGATAACTGAAGGCTCTGCCTCCCAAACTGGCAGCTGGTTCCACAGAGATGGGCTTGATAACTGAAGGCTCTGCCTCCCAAACTGGCAGCTGGTTCCACAGAGAGGAGCCTGATAACTGGAGGCCAGCAGACAGATAATAATAATGATAATATTAATAAAAATGTGCTGAAAAACTGAATAATCAACAACATTGACTGAACAATCAACAAAAGAACACGTCTGTTATTTTATTGTCATGGTTACAAAGTGACTGGATGCTGATTGGGTGCTGATTCTTCCTGTTAATGAATTGATCTTCAGGCACTTGAGTCCTGATGTGTTTCCCATCAATCACTTCAGGGAAGCTGCTCTCCTCCTGTTTGGATGGAACTTCATGTCAGCCTTCTCTGCAGAGCTTTGACTCCTTTCAGAGGGAGTATCAGACAGATTTACAGAAATCTTAAGGAGTTTGACCTCGTCCACAGATCATGTTTGAAGGGACCCTTTACTTGTGATGTTTTGTGAGTCTTTAGAGAGATCAGGATAAACTTTCTAGGATTCATCTGCTGACAAAGATCATCTAAAGTGATCAGAGGTTCAGGCAAAAAGTCCAGTAATAACACAGCAATGTGCCACCCACCCCTGGGCTTTAAGCCTGATCCTGAACGTTACATCAGTCCTTTTAATGGAGTAAAGGTCCGGCTAAATGTGGTGCGCAGTGTTGGGAGATTCCTTATGTTGTAACTAGGGCTGGGCGAGTTAACTCGTTATTATTTAACGCAGATAAATATTTTATTGCCATTTACGCAGTTTTATTTATTTATTATTATTTAAATTTTTTTATTCTTTTATTATTTTTTGGAGCTTTTGTGCCTTCAATGGAAAGTTCAGAGAGACAGGAAGCAGGGGTTAGAGAGAGGGGGAACAACACGCAGCACAGGGCCGTCCGATACGGGACTCGAACCGAGTTTTTATTTTGGCTTTTATTATTGTAAAAGTCTGCTGCTCACAGGCTTTTATTTTGTAAGTCTGCTGCTCACAGGCTTTTATTTTGTAAAAGTCTGCTGCTGTCTGCTGTGGAACAGGAAAAGAAAGTAATCGGCGGATCCACCAAACATGGAGAAGGGTACGGAACTTTTACTCGGCCATTTTCATGTTAAAGTTCTTCCAGACGGCGGAGTCGACAGAACCAAAGTCATCTGTAAACTCTGCCAAGTTGAATTGTCTTCTCAGCGTAGTAGTTCCAGTCTAAAATATCACTTAAAGGCAAAACACACAACTGATAGCAGCAAGTCATTCAAGGAAACAGACAGTGGAGCGAGGCTTCTACATAAAAACTACAGAAAGATGCTGATGTTAAAAGTGTGTTTGCACAACAAATGTTATGGCACTTTCATTCATATGGCAGCACATTTAAAATAAAGCTAAATGCTAAAAGCTATACACAGATCAGCATCACATTGTCTGGAGGCTTCCCAATAAGCAGGGTCGGGGTTAGGGCCTGTACTCTGAGGTCACTGGGGTTTGGACATGTGGACAAACAGTCCCACTGCAGATCCCAAAGCCCTGACAGCCTGAGCTGAGGTGGTAAAATCCAGAGATGGGACCAAGTCACACATGTGCAAATCTCAAGTAATTTTTTCTTGGTCAAGTCAAAGTCACCTTATTATTGCATTTTTACCTGCAGAATCTGATCTTAATAAAGTGAAAACACAAAGATATAAGTAACTGTCAGTAAACATCATTGGCCAATGTGTCCAACCTGTCCACCCCGTATCATATCAAGCTAACGTTAGCTAACTACCGGCTAGGCTAACAGGATAATATTAGCTAATATGACGAGCACTTACTGGTCAGAATGGATCTTCAAATGACGAACAAAGTTGGAAGTTATGCTAGATGCTTAACACTCAAGTCATTCAAGTCATCGTATCTCAAGTCAAGTGCCGAGTCTTTAACTTCCAAGTCCGAGTCGAGTCTCAAGTCTTTTATTTTCTTTCAAGTCAAGTCACAAGTCATCAAAACAGCGACTCGAGTCGACTCAAGTCCAAGTCACAGTGACTTGAGTCCCCATCTCTGCAATTTGGCTCCCAAAAATTGTGACAATACCACATTTTATTTGGCCTATTCATTTACATTGCTCCATAGCAACCACCTTAACAACGGTACAAAACGTTTGAGGTACAAAAAGTTTGAGAGCTTTTTACTTTTAGCTTTACTTGATGTTTGATTCGAAAGTGTTTCACGTCCTTTAGGAGGCGGCACGAGTAGAGAAAGGACTCGTTAAATCCAGAAACGGGAGAAACAGGAACTGTAAACTCTGGACATCACACGGAAAGGGAAGAACAGGTGAGAGTCAAAGAGGAAGAGAGGAAAGAAAGGAAGCCGGAGAAGAAGAGGAGGGGATGAAAGAGGTGGAGTGATTTCTCTGGGCTCCACGCCTCGTTAGATCCATCATCCTTTTAATTAATAGTGTTTTTAGGGGGACGTCTGAACTGTGTCGTTTCCATTATTGGAAAACCCAACGCGATTAATGAATCATTTTCATTTCTGATCCGTTATATCATGCCAGTTGATCTCCTCTTTTCCGCACCGCTGAGCGATAGCATCGTTTTCTGCCCCTCGATCAAATTTAATTTGGCCCTCTATTATATTACACCGTCGCGACTGAAGTGTCAATTTTTGTCAGGCAATTAGAAGCTATAACCTGTGAAGCTAACTTTGATAGGCACGGTAATTGGATTGTTTCAGAAACACTTTAAAGCGTTTCTTCGTCTCTACCTGCTCCACTTCCCCTGAAGTCGTCCTCTGGTCGGGATTTTTTGATGCGGGGTGTTCAGAGGAGCAGAAATGGCCCGCTTTTCCCTCCTCCGCGGCAGCCGTTTGTCGGCTTTGACCCTGTCCTGCGTCACCTTTCCAGACGCCACATTAGAGAGGTTTGAACTTTTCAGCTGACAGAAAGCCAGCAGGCTCGGAAATCTGAAACACGACAGCGACGCTGTGGAACATTAGTTCTGACGCTCAGTTCTCCGACACTCATCTGCTTTTCTGAGAGACGGCCGGAGCTCACAGAAACTTCAGGACTAAAGGGTTAAATCAGCAACTTTTACAGCGTTTTCTTTAGGAAAACTCAAATATCCAGCGGTGCGTTTCCTGACTCTGATCAAAGTCTTTTACTTTCTTGTTTTTATGACTTTTTATGACAGGATTAAAAAAAGAAAATGAAAAGTTTTCAGGGGAACATTGTGTAAAAGTTTGCTTATTTCTTTTCATCTGCGAATATATACGGAAGAAAAAAAAGTTGCTGTTTCTAACAGAGCGTTTACCCACAATGCATTTTGCTCCTGCCCGAGCCGAAATCAGCCGGCCTGAAGCTGATTTCCCTCAAGCTCTAAACTCTGTAAACTTTAGCAACATTTGAAACATTTTCAGGAGAGAAAGTAGTCGTTTAGATCCCCAACGTGTTGAAAACCTGACAAAATACCGGCTGTTTACAATTTAGTTCCCACGATTTCGGCGCTACTAAAGCTAGCCGCAGTGAGCAACGCACTTCCTGTTATTTTCACAAAATAAAATACCCGTTGCCTTTTATCATAGGGAAAGCCATTACCATACAATTGGTGCTTTTGTTTTGAAAACAGGAAGTGAACCTACCCTCGTTGTAGCTAGCTTGTAACTGCCGTTTTGACAGGAAATGACGATCGGCGACGTCACGTTACGTTGCATCTTGGGTAGTTTGAGTATGAGTAGTAACCTCATGATGCATACCCAACATTTCAGAGAATCCAGTATGCATCCGGGAACTTCTCGCTTACTCAAACTCGCATACTAACTTAAAAAGGTAGTAGGAGAAGTAGGAGTAGTAGTAGTCCTTCTGCCACTTCCGGTTGATATTCAAACCTTTGGCTTGTTAAGAAATAAAACAGACAAGAGAAATATATGTATTTATATCCAGCATGTTCATCCGTACCTAAAAAAAAGGGCTTTAGCTCATCAAGCAGCATTAAGATTAGCTTTAAAGCTTTGAGCTTTAAAACAGCAGCAGACTCTCCTTCACTTCTTCACACATCTGAGGGTCTTTTATGCAGGAAACCTGTGACTCTACTTTGTTTTTAACTGGGGGAGAGATGTGTTGGAATGCAAACATTAGTCTTTTTTTCACTCTGTGTCATTTCATTTATTTTCTACAAACATCTGAAATAGTTTCACGTGAAACTTTGATGGATTATTGTGTTTCTGTTGGAACAGGAGATCTGTATCTGCGCTCGGACAAAAGACAGAAATGGAAATAAATCAAAGTATTCTCTTTAAAAACAGACTCCGAAGCTGTCAGATTTTCACTAAAAACTGGATAAGTTGTACCACGGGACTCACCGTGGTTGTGATGTCATCTCGCCGTCCTCTGACACGCAGTCACAGTCTCCTCCATCAGATGTGGGAATAACTGTAATTCCTGCAGCTCTGAGCATCAAACAGACGCCGGGGGTCCGGCTGGAACTCGGACCTTAGAATGAGTGGGCTGACCAGCTGTTTGGCGCTGGCGTTCTGCAGACGCTGGCGTCTCCTGGTGGGAGCCTGAGATTAAAAAGGCTTCGAGCTGCAGGTGTCTTTGTTTGGTACGCAGCCGGGCCGGCGGAACGCCTCCTTCACCTGTAATCATCCCCGGCTTCCTGCCCCCTTCTGCAGATGAGTTCTTCTGCAGGGACAGCAGCTCTGTGGGGGGCTGAGGTGGGCTCCAGTTTACGCTCGTCTTACTGGGATTCCCTGTGATTACTGTGCGTTATCAGAACACAGTTTAGAAGGAAATGATTCTGAAGTCTGATGGTTTATTGGTTCATTTCCACACACTGGAAAAAATCTAAATCTTACCAAGTATATTTGTCTCATTGAGTATCTCATTACACTTAATATGAGACACAACTGCCTAACAAGTGCCATTTCAGCCAGATATAGGGACTTGTTTGAAGACAATACATCTGGAATATCTTGTTAAGTGAAAAAGTCTTGAAAACAAATTGTTTTGAGTCACATATCATATGAAACAAGCTTTTTTTTTCATTTGAAGAGGTTTTTAAGCTATTTTCAAGATCACTTTTAACTCAAAAGTCCTAAATATCACATTTTATTTCAAGAAATCTTGACAAGCCGATTTTCACTAGTTCCATTGGCAGATTTTTTTGCTTATTTCAAGCAAAAACATCTTTTATTTGTTGTTTTTTTACTTATTTTTGGAGGGGCATTTTTTCCAGTGCACCAGATGTTATGTTGGTTATTTTGGCTGTGTTTGATCCCTTTGGGAAAAATCATGTTTCGTACCACATATTTTGCTGATGATATCCAGCTTTACTGCTCTTTCTGTCACGCCCATGGGATTTCTCCCCATGTTTTTAGTTTGGTGTTTTATCATGTGTTAATCATGTCTTAGTTTTGAAGTCCATGTTTAGTTAAGTTTTGCCATGTTTTAGTTTCGCCATTGTTTTTCCCTCAGTCCCCATGTTCTGGTCATTAGTTTCATGCACTTCACCTGTCCATCGTTTCTCAGCTGCACTCATTTATCAATCACCCTGTTCAGTATTTAGTTTCCAGGTTTCCCCTTTCAGTTTGTAAGATCTTTACCTACCTACCCTGATATCTGATTTTCCCCACGAACCCACGTCAAGTCTTTTGTTTTGTTTTGTCTTGTCTCAAGTATTTATTCCACAGTTTAGGTTTGTTTGTTCTCCGGCTCAGCCGCGCTTTTTGTTAATCCCTGTTTTTGTGAATAAATCAAGTTTGCTTTCTTACATCCTCTGAGTCCGTGTCCTACCACCCCCACCACCAACCTGACACTTTCAAGCCAACTGAGCTCCAGAGGCTAAATTCCTTAGTTCATTGTTTGGTGGAGATAAAGCGATGGCTAAATGATTACACCTTGCAGCTAAATGCGGACACAACAGAAACACTGGTTATTGCCCCTGATGACTCGACTCCAGGAATTAACCAGTACTTGGGTGACTCGGGCCGGTCTGTCAAACCGGGCCTCAGAAACCTGGGTGTTGTGTTGACAAAGACACGTCAAACAGCTGACCAAAAACTGAGGAAAATCTCCAAACTCAGGAAAACGGTGTCCAGGGTGCTTGCTCTTTTTTCAAATTAAAATTCCAGACTTTTTTCCAGACTTTTTTAAAACTGATACTTTTTTTCCCCAAGACCTGAACTGTATGTGCTTGTAACTTGTGTGCCTACTGTCTACTTCATTGGTTGAGATTGTACCAACTGTGTTTATTAGAAATGTTAATTTTTATAGGCTAGTATTCAATGAACAAATGCATAATTCACAGTAAATGATGCTTTTACTGATGAAAACGTTTCAAAACATGAAAATCACAAGTACATGAATTTCACATCCAACAAGTGTCACAAAAACTATCGATTAAAAAAAATGAATGGATGGATGAATGTATGTAGAATTCAGTCTCTTCACTCACATCTCATTTTTTCTGTCCTTGACATGACTGAACTTTATTTTATCTCATTTTAACTTCTGAACAAGCTGTATCACAACAACATTCACAAAAGTGCATACATTTGACCTAGCGCACTTGGTTAGAACAAAAAATAAACTGCACAGTATGGCAAACACTCTAATTTTTAATTTCATTTAACTTCAAATCCAGTTTCTTCTGGATATCATTCAGCTCCCCTTCCTTTTCTTTGGCAGCCTTCCTCATAGCATTTGACCGGGCGATCAATGGTACTTGACCAAGCTGCTCCGCTTTGGCAGCCAAATCATAAGCAGAGGCCAAGAGGCCACTGATGTTCAACTCAATTCGTTTTTTTGTTTTCTTTAGTTCATCAACCTCTTCTAAAGGGCAGATTACAGTTCTGCGTCTATCGTCTTGACGTGTTGCTTTGCTCTGGTTGCGAACCACTTTTCATGTTATGTTTTCATACTCAAACTACCCAAGATGCAATGTAACGTGACGTCGCCGATTGTCATTTCCTGTCAAAACGGCAGTTTCAGGCTAGCAACAACGAGGGTAGGTTCACTTCCTGTTTTCAAAACAAAAGCACCAATTGTATGGTAATGGCTTTCCCTATGATAAAAGGCAACGGGTATTTTATTTTGTGAAAATAACAGGAAGTGCGTTAGCTCACTGCGGCTAGCTTTAGTAGCGCCGAATTCGTGGGAACAAAATTGTAAACAGCCGGTATTTTGTCAGGTTTTCAACACGTTGGGGATCTAAACGACTACTTTCTCTCCTGAAAATGTTTCAAATGTTGCTAAAGTTTACAGAGTTTAGAGCTTAAGAGAAATCAGCTTCAGGCCGGCTGATTTTGGCTCGGGCAGGAGCGCAATGCATTGTGGGTAAACGCTCTGCATACTGTCTGATCGATGAGTATGCAGTATGTAGTATGTAGTATGTAGTCTGCAGGATGTAGTCTGCAGGATGTAGTATGCAGTATGTAGTATGCAGTATGTAGTATGTAGTATGCAGTATGTAGTATGCAGTATGTAGTATGCAGTATGTAGTATGCAGTCTGCAGGATGTAGTATGCAGTATGCGGTTTTGAACACAGCCCATGACAAGAAGATCACTTTTAACTCAAAAGTCCTAAATATCGCATCTTATTTCAAGAAATTTTGACAAGCCGATTTTCACTAGTTCCATTGGCAGATTTATTTGCTTATTTCAAGCAAAAACGTCTTTTATTTGTTGGTTTTTTTAGCATTTGGGGCGCTTCATTTAAACTTGGTTGCTGTCACTACTCTTTTTGCTTTCTGCTTGCAAGACGTAGCTCCGATCAGCATACGCGCCGATGCTAGTAGTATTATTGCTGCTGCTGCTTACCCTGTCGTCCGGCATGGATCCCCGCTGCCGGCGGAGTCGGAGAGCCTGCCGGAGGACTCGGAAGATTCGGCTGAGATGGACGCCGTGGGGGACACCGAACCTTCCCAAGTCCAGCGAGCCAAGACGCGACACCGGGCGGGCTGTCCACAGTAGGTATCGTGTCGAGGTAGGCCGCGGCGGGCTCCTGTATGTGGCATGGCTGCCGCGGTTAGACACATGGCTTATTTTACACCAATTTCACATGATTTTGCGTGACTATAGCTGTGTGGCGCGGGTCTTATGCCGGCGCATTTGGATTACAAGCCATCCTCCTAATTGGTCCGTTTTGGTCCTCGCGGTGATACTTCTGAGGTGGAGCGCGCGCCTCACCTCCCCAACAGGTGCTTCACGCTGCTGATTGGTATGTCTGCATTACAGTCTGATGGGTGCGGCGCCACCTGTCGTGCCGGGGCGTGGAGTGCTTGTGCCTGTGGTTCGGTTCATTCGTGTGTCCGGGGATGGTTATTGCCCTTGCTCAAATAGGGAGCATAACCCAACTATAGCTATAATCGAATTAATCTCATCATGTAGATCCACTGTGATTATTATTGCTCATGTTCTGCTTGTATTAATTCGGCTCATCGTTTGATAGGTCCTGAATGAAGAGCTGATCTGCGTAGATAAACACTGCTGCTTTGCTTGGATCTCATTCTGCTGTTCTAGGGTCTGTTCTGTTCTTGGATAATGCTCTGCTTGGATCTTGCTCTGCTTGCTTGGATCCTGTTCTGCTTTGCTTGGTTTTGCTCTGCTTTGCTTGGATCTTGCTCTGCTTGCTTGGTTTTGCTCTGCTTTGCTTGGATCTTGCTCTGCTTTGCTTGGATCTTGCTCTGCTTTGCTTGGTTTTGCTCTGCTTTGCTTGGATCTTGCTCTGCTTTGCTTGGATCTTGCTCTGCTTTGCTTGGATCGTTTTGCTGTTCTTGGATCGGATCTTGCTCTGCTTTGCTTGGTTTTGCTCTGCTTTGCTTGGATCTTGCTCTGCTTTGCCCTGCCGCAAAGAGCTGTCGCTGCTGTGGAGACCGACTATATATTTTATGGTGTACCTAAGTGGTTGAGTTCAATGCTTGCCCCAATTAAATACTCGCATCACATTTCAGACTGTGTTAATGTAGGCCTACGGCAGTTCCACCTTTTAACGTCAAGCTTAGTCGCGGTTAATAATTATTTTTGTAATACTACTACTACTAATCATAATGGTGACACATGTTTGGTAGCTAATATTTCGTGGGGGGGTAGGATATCCTTGGTCCAACTAATCCAATTGGCTGGTCTGCGTTCCGGTATGGTCTGTTTGGGGGGTTGTTGCCTTTACAGCAAATGGAAGGCACTCCTCCTGAGGATGCTGCTCTTCCCTGTCTTGGCTTCCATGGAGCTCATGGAAAAGTCGGGAACTTCCTCCGAACAGAGCCATGCCGCCAAACACAAATTGTATGCATTCAGAATAAGCTTCTGAAATTTATCTCTGTTTCTCGTCTCGTTTTGACTAGAGTGGTTCTGACAGAACTGAAATCAGCCCCAACTGTAAGCACTTTTAAATCAAGGTTAAAAACATTTCTCTTTCCGTGTGCTTATGGTTGAGTTTATATCTTTCTTTTTCCCCTCTTCTTTGATTGCTTTTAAATGTGTTTAAATTTTCATTCAATTTTTTTTATTCTCTTTAAATTACTTGTTTTTATGCTGCTTTAAACTGGAAAAAATCAAAATCTTACCAAGTATATTTGTCTCATTGAGTATCTCATTACACTTGATATCACAAACAACTGCCTAACAAGTACTATTTCAGCCAGATATAGGGACTTGTTTGAAGACAATACATCTGGAATATCTTGTGAAATGAATAAGTCTTGAAAACAAATTGTTTTGAGTCACATATCATATGAAACAAGCTTTTTCTTTTATTTGAAGAGGTTTTTAAGCTAATTTCAAGATTACTTTTAACTCAAAAGTCCCAAATATCACATCTTATTTCAAGAAATCTTGACAAGCCGAATTTCACTAGTTCCATTGGCAGATTTATTTTGCTTATTTTTGGGGTGGCATTTTTTCCTGTGTATATCTGGCTGAAATAGTACTTGTTAGGCAGTTGTGTCTCATTAAGTGTAATGACATATTCAATAATAATAATAATACATTTATTTGTATAGCACCTTTCACAGAAAATAAATTCACAAAGTGCTTCACAATACGATGCAAGTCAACATTTCATTTACACACATAAGAAAACACAGTAATTGCAGAAAAGCATGAGGCTACAGAGCAGATGGGCACTTTAAGTACAGATAAAAGCTATTTTAAATAGGTGGGTCTTCAGATTCTTTTTGAAAATGTCTAAAGAAGTTGCAGACTGTAGACAGAGGGGAAGAGAGTTCCAAAGAGTTGGAGCTACTACCTCAAAGGCACGATCACCCTTTGTCTTTAGACAAGAGCGGGGGACAGTCAATAAGCTCTGGACTAGAAATGAGACAAATAATGAGACTTTGATTTTTTCCAGTGTAAACTCTGATTCACCAGCAGATTATTCTGATAATATAAAATGATCATGATGGTGAGTGGAAGTAGGGACAGAAACTAACATTTAGATATTTTTGGGTGGTATCTCAGACGTTTCAACTTGGGAAAAACGGGCAGAAAGCGTCTGGTTTAAGGTTTCCACATAATTAAAGAGTGTTGTGTGTTCGTTAATGGATGATAAGGGCGAGTCCTTTCAGCTCAGTGATAGCAACACAGCGGTGTGTATCACCACAGCTTCCCTGAGTGTGTGTCGGCTGTTTTGATGGGTCTCGGCTCTCAGAGGAGCACCGACTGCCTCCCCCCTCTGCTGCTGGCATCACCCGGGGTGACAGAGGCTCTGCCGGCACCCTAGGGTGGCGGTGGGTGGCGGCGGTGGGGCTGTCACTCCCGCGTATGCACGCACACACACAGAAATCCTCCCGAACCGGTGAGACGGATGAGATTCTGAGCTGGATTCTGTCCCGGGGAGCTGGGATCTCAGAGATAAATGCCAAAGATTCTCCCGACGCGGCGGGTATGTTTTCGGTCTGTTTCTTCAGATCCCAACGCTGAGGGAGGTTCCACTCCCGCTTTATTTTTCCAACACGCAAAAAATATTCATCGACTCCCGTTTAATTTGAGTGTAACATGAAGGCTTATTACGCCGCCGAATCACAACTAAATTAAAGCCGGCTAATTATGTTTAATAGGAAAAAAAAAAGTCAACTGTATAATTGTACTTTTAGGTGGATCCAAATTACAGATCACCTGCTCACACACACATTTTATTTATTTCTTTTGGTTTAGTAGGAAGTGTGTGTGTGTGTGTGTGTGCACCTTCTTCATACCAGTGGAGGGCAGAATTACATTTCATAAATTACAAGCTCAGTGTTGATTAGAATGCAGGGAGGAAGCAGAGAGGGGGAGGTGAGGAGAGAGGGGGGAGTAAATGCTTTTGATTTGAGTTTGATGGACCTGCGTTTTGCCTCCCCCCGCCTCCCCCGCTTCTTTAACATCTTTTGTTTTTAAAATGGGGTTAAATGTTGGATGGAAACGCTGCGTTTTTTACACATTTGCTGTAAAGTGTTTGAATTCTTTTTACATTTTCTGTTTCCTGAAAAACAGGAGAAACCAAAACTTTCAGTTTCATCGAAGGCAGGATTAAAAAATCCTTCACTGGGCAATCAGAGGATTTTAATATTATTCTAATGATCTAATTAACCGTGCGTTTCCTTCAAGAAATAAAACTTAAACTGTATTATTTACTGCATTAATCAAAGGTTAAAATAAATATATCAAGATGTTAAATTACACCTGCAGGTTATTTAGCATCTCGTAGGGAAACAAGTTGGAAAACATGAAGAATAGCTGCAAACAATCCAATTTGCTGTTGGGCAGGACGAGCACGTAATTCAGCATAAATAAAGAGAACAAGGCGTGAAAATTACAACACCAATCAGCAAAGAGAGCGATCTGTGAAAGAAAGAAAGAAAGAAAGAAAGAAAGAAAGAAAGAAAAGGTGCGACTGTCAGAGAGGAGAAACAGTAAAACAGTAACCAGGTGTTCACTGACAGAAAACTGCTACAATCAGGAGGTGATGATGGATAAAAAATATACGAGAAAAGCTGAAAAATCTAAAAAAATTGAAAGCTTCATGTGTCCCCAAAATACATTTAAACCGTTTAATGAAAAGATCTTTAAATTCCTAAATGTGTGTTGAACATAATTAAAAAATATCAGGAATAATGATTCCTTTAAAACTAAAATAAAGTCTCAGTGTGAAATTAATTGAATTAAATATAAAGTTTAAACTGGATCTATAAATAATCCTAATAATTATTTATTCTGTGTGTTTTCTGTCCTAAAGCTCAGATGTTTTTACATCCTGGTGCTGACATTTCCACTAAAAATGGCCTAAAAACGGACGTTAGTGGCCCGAGCAGGCTGGTAATATTTAGAATAATATTGGGAAAGTAGTCCATCATCACAGGAGTCAGTAAGTCAATAAGTGATAATCATCAGATGAAGCAGAAACGATGAAAGGAGTGTGTGAGCGCGGTGGCGGCGGTGAAAGAGCGAGCAGAGGAAGAAGGTCACGCTTGGCGTGGAATCTCCTGTGTGTGCAGCCTCCTGGGTGAACGTGTGATTAGCCTAATCCCCGCCGTCACGGCTCTGCGGATGGAGAGATTCACACGGTGATACCGAGAGGCCGAGTCAGAGGGAGACGCGTGCGGGACGGATGGCTTTCCATCCCAAAAACTGGGAAATGTTTAACCAAGTGCATCTTTTTTTTTTTTTCAAACAAAGCCTTTGGACCTGCCAGATGTTTTATAAAACTGATTATCCGGCAGCGTGTGAGCAGAAATCCTCGCGTCTCCCCCGTTCTCTCTCCTCCTTTCACCAAACAAATTAACTCTCAAGGTAAACAGAGAGGCTCCCAACATGGAGAATTCACTCCCTAAATTGTCTCTTTGGCCGCATCCTCTCAGTCTCTTCCACTTTAACATTTAAGTCTTTTGGGTATTCAATCTGCATCGGTGACATCACCGCCGCGGCTGCAGAGCTTCTCCTCTTCATTCTCATTGGCCAATCTGCAGGAAATAACAGAGAAACACTCAGTTGCATGGTAACAAATAGAATATGCCAATCAAATTAGGAGAGGCGTGTCAGTCTGGGTGGCGGTGAGAGTGATCTGCTGCAGGTGGAATGAGGCCAGGCCTCGTTTTATAGGTCATCGAGCTCACCTGGAGGCAGCTGAGACGGCCGGCGTGCCGGAGGAGGAACACAAACACCAGCTTCCCAAAGGTGTGTGCTCAGGATGTTCCGATGAATCCCTTTAAAAGCTGGAAAAATCCAACTTTATGTCATGTTTGCAGTGCTCCGATTTCTGAGGATTCACACGATGTCGAATATTAAAGTAAAAAAAGTAAATATTAAAATGTGTCCAGGTCCCGACAAACAGACTGATTTATTATTTTTATTATTTTCTGTTCAGTTAAACGAGGAATTCCTGCTGAATGACCGTCAGAGTTTCACAGGTTTTTCATTTTGTCTTTTAGTTTTCACATATCTAAACTAAAAATATTTTTATACATTTGGACACATGTGTTTTTAAGATTTAAAAAAGAGGAATTGTTGGCAGCTAAAACTGGTCCTGCAGGTTTCCAGCTGCAGGTTTCCAGCTGCAGGTTTCCAGCTGCATGTTTCCAGCTGCAGGTTTCCAGCTGCAGGTTTCCAGCTGCATGTTTCCAGCTGCATGTTTCCATCTGCAGGTTTCCATCTGCAGGTTTCCAGCTGCAGGTTTTCAGCTGCATGTTTCCAGCTGCAGGTTTCCAGCTGCAGGTTTCCAGGTGCAGGTTTCCAACTGCAGGTGTCCAGCTGCAGGTTTCCAGCTGCATGTTTCCAGCTGCAGGTTTCCAGCTGCAGGTTTTGCAGGTTTCCAGCTGCAGGTTTCCAGCTGCAGGTTTCCAGCTGCATGTTTCCAGCTGCATGTATCCAGCTGCATGTTTCCAGCTGCATGTTTCCAGCTGCAGGTTTCCAGCTGCAGGTTTCCAGGTGCAGGTTTCCAGCTGCAGGTTTCCAGCTGCATGTTTCCAGGTGCATGTTTCCAGCTGCAAGTTTCCAGCTGCAGGTTTCCAGCTGCAGGTTTCCAGCTGCATGTTTCCAGCTGCAGGTTTTCAGCTGCATGTTTCCAGCTGCAGGTTTCCAGCTGCAGGTTTCCAGCTGCAGGTTTCCAGCTGCAGGTTTCCAGCTGCAGGTTTCCAGGTGCAGGTTTCCAGCTGCAGGTGTCAAGCTGCAGGTTTCCAGCTGCAGGTTTCCAGCTGCATGTTTCCAGCTGCAGGTTTTGCAGGTTTCCAGCTGCAGGTTTCCAGCTGCAGGTTTCGCAGGTTTCCAGCTGCATGTTTCCAGCTACATGTTTCCAGCTGCAGGTTTCCAGCTGCATGTTTCCAGCTGCATGTTTCCAGCTGCATGTTTCCAGCTGCATGTTTCCAGCTGCATGTTTCCAGCTGCAGGTTTCCAGCTGCATGTTTCCAGCTGCAGGTTTCCAGCTGCATGTTTCCAGCTGCATGTTTCCAGCTGCATGTTTCCAGCTGCATGTTTCCAGCTGCAGGTTTCCAGCTGCATGTTTCCAGGTGCAGGTTTCCAGGTGCATGTTTCCAGCTGCATGTTTCCAGCTGCATGTTTCCAGCTGCAGGTTTCCAGCTGCATGTTTCCAGCTGCATGTTTCCAGCTGCAAGTTTCCAGCTGCAGGTTTCCAGCTGCATGTTTCCAGCTGCATGTTTCCAGCTGCATGTTTCCAGCTGCATGTTTCCAGCTGCAGGTTTCCAGCTGCATGTTTCCAGCTGCATGTTTCCAGCTGCATGTTTCCAGCTGCAAGTTTCCAGCTGCAGGTTTCCAGCTGCAGGTTTCCAGCTGCAGGTTTCCAGCTGCATGTTTCCAGCTGCATGTTTCCACCTGCAGGTTTCCAGCTGCAGGTTTCCAGCTGCATGTTTCCAGCTGCAGGTTTCCAGCTGCAGGTTTCCAGCTGCATGTTTCCAGCTGCAGGTTTCCAGCTGCATGTTTCCAGCTGCATGTTTCCAGCTGCAGGTTTCCAGCTGCAGGTTTCCAGCTGCAGGTTTCCAGCTGCAGGTTTCCAGCTGCAGGTTTTCTGCTGCAGGTTTTCTGCTGCAGGTTTCCAGCTGCAGGTTTCCAGCTGCAGGTTTCCAGCTGCAGGTTTCCAGCTGCAGGTTTCCAGCTGCAGGTTTCCAGCTGCAGGTTTTCTGCTGCAGGTTTCCAGCTGCAGGTTTCCAGCTGCATGTTTCCAGCTGCATGTTTCCAGCTGCAGGTTTCCAGCTGCAGGTTTCCAGCTGCAGGTTTTCTGCTGCAGGTTTCCAGCTGCAGGTTTTCTGCTGCATGTTTCCAGCTGCATGTTTCCAGCTGCATGTTTCCAGCTGCAGGTTTCCAGCTGCAGGTTTTCAGCTGCAGGTTTCCAGCTGCAGGTTTCCAGCTGCAGGTTTCCAGCTGCAGGTTTCCAGCTGCAGGTTTCCAGCTGCAGGTTTCCAGCTGCAGGTTTCCAGCTGCATGTTTCCAGCTGCATGTTTCCATCTGCAGGTTTCCATCTGCAGGTTTCCAGCTGCAGGTTTTCAGCTGCATGTTTCCAGCTGCAGGTTTCCAGCTGCAGGTTTCCAGGTGCAGGTTTCCAACTGCAGGTGTCCAGCTGCAGGTTTCCAGCTGCATGTTTCCAGCTGCAGGTTTCCAGCTGCAGGTTTTGCAGGTTTCCAGCTGCAGGTTTCCAGCTGCAGGTTTCCAGCTGCATGTTTCCAGCTGCATGTATCCAGCTGCATGTTTCCAGCTGCATGTTTCCAGCTGCAGGTTTCCAGCTGCAGGTTTCCAGGTGCAGGTTTCCAGCTGCAGGTTTCCAGCTGCATGTTTCCAGGTGCATGTTTCCAGCTGCAAGTTTCCAGCTGCAGGTTTCCAGCTGCAGGTTTCCAGCTGCATGTTTCCAGCTGCAGGTTTTCAGCTGCATGTTTCCAGCTGCAGGTTTCCAGCTGCAGGTTTCCAGCTGCAGGTTTCCAGCTGCAGGTTTCCAGCTGCAGGTTTCCAGGTGCAGGTTTCCAGCTGCAGGTGTCAAGCTGCAGGTTTCCAGCTGCAGGTTTCCAGCTGCATGTTTCCAGCTGCAGGTTTTGCAGGTTTCCAGCTGCAGGTTTCCAGCTGCAGGTTTCGCAGGTTTCCAGCTGCATGTTTCCAGCTACATGTTTCCAGCTGCAGGTTTCCAGCTGCATGTTTCCAGCTGCATGTTTCCAGCTGCATGTTTCCAGCTGCATGTTTCCAGCTGCATGTTTCCAGCTGCAGGTTTCCAGCTGCATGTTTCCAGCTGCAGGTTTCCAGCTGCATGTTTCCAGCTGCATGTTTCCAGCTGCATGTTTCCAGCTGCATGTTTCCAGCTGCAGGTTTCCAGCTGCATGTTTCCAGGTGCAGGTTTCCAGGTGCATGTTTCCAGCTGCATGTTTCCAGCTGCATGTTTCCAGCTGCAGGTTTCCAGCTGCATGTTTCCAGCTGCATGTTTCCAGCTGCAAGTTTCCAGCTGCAGGTTTCCAGCTGCATGTTTCCAGCTGCATGTTTCCAGCTGCATGTTTCCAGCTGCATGTTTCCAGCTGCAGGTTTCCAGCTGCATGTTTCCAGCTGCATGTTTCCAGCTGCATGTTTCCAGCTGCAAGTTTCCAGCTGCAGGTTTCCAGCTGCAGGTTTCCAGCTGCAGGTTTCCAGCTGCATGTTTCCAGCTGCATGTTTCCACCTGCAGGTTTCCAGCTGCAGGTTTCCAGCTGCATGTTTCCAGCTGCAGGTTTCCAGCTGCAGGTTTCCAGCTGCATGTTTCCAGCTGCAGGTTTCCAGCTGCATGTTTCCAGCTGCATGTTTCCAGCTGCAGGTTTCCAGCTGCAGGTTTCCAGCTGCAGGTTTCCAGCTGCAGGTTTCCAGCTGCAGGTTTTCTGCTGCAGGTTTTCTGCTGCAGGTTTCCAGCTGCAGGTTTCCAGCTGCAGGTTTCCAGCTGCAGGTTTCCAGCTGCAGGTTTCCAGCTGCAGGTTTCCAGCTGCAGGTTTTCTGCTGCAGGTTTCCAGCTGCAGGTTTCCAGCTGCATGTTTCCAGCTGCATGTTTCCAGCTGCAGGTTTCCAGCTGCAGGTTTCCAGCTGCAGGTTTTCTGCTGCAGGTTTCCAGCTGCAGGTTTTCTGCTGCAGGTTTCCAGCTGCAGGTTTCCAGCTGCAGGTTTCCAGCTGCAGGTTTCCAGCTGCATGTTTCCAGCTGCAGGTTTCCAGCTGCAGGTTTCCAGCTGCAGGTTTCCAGCTGCAGGTTTTCTGCTGCAGGTTTCCAGCTGCAGGTTTCCAGCTGCAAGTTTCCAGCTGCAGGTTTCCAGCTGCAGGTTTCCAGCTGCAGGTTTCCAGCTGCAGGTTTTCTGCTGCAGGTTTCCAGCTGCAGGTTTTCTGCTGCAGGTTTCCAGCTGCAGGTTTCCAGCTGCAGGTTTTCTGCTGCAGGTTTTCAGCTGCAGGTTTTCTGCTGCAGGTTTTCTGCTGCAGGTTTCCAGCTGCAGGTTTTCAGCTGCAGGTTTTCTGCTGCAGGTTTCCAGCTGCAGGTTTCCAGCTGCAGGTTTTCTGCTGCAGGTTTTCAGCTGCAGGTTTTCAGCTGCAGGTTTTCTGCTGCATGTTTCCAGCTGCATGTTTTCTGCTGCATGTTTCCAGCTGCAGGTTTCCAGCTGCAGGTTTTCTGCTGCAGGTTCAGATTTTCTCCAACATTACGGGACCTTTGCGTTTAAATGTGAGCTGCTTTATTAAACATCTTTACCCAACATGCCTCACGTGTCTGTCCTAATCATCAGAATGACGTCAGTGTACGGTTCACGGTTGTGAGATGGTAACATGTATTTGCAGCCTGTTGTTTTCTCTCAGGCAGCACTCAACACACATGAAGGGATTCGCAGCCTGTGAGGATATAAGATGTGTGATCTTTGAACATCTCTCAGCCTGACTGTGATGTGTGTAACATGGATATTTAACCGTCTTCTGCCCCTAACCACAAACCTTTAAGGCTGCACTCTAACCCTCCCCCTGAAACTTTAGGAGATAATTGGAAAAACGTATTAATTGGACCATTTCTGATCCTTTACTTTGCATCACAATCTGTCACGGAATCAGGTCATAAAAGTGGGCGACGGGGTGTTGTTTCTTTACAGCTCGTGATGCAAACTGACACGTAAGAATCAGAAATGGGCCGATGACAGGCAGCCTGACCCGGTGGGCTAAAAGATCCTCATCGCATTCAGTCTCCGAGCATCAAAAACCTGCTCATTCATTAACTACCTTCCATGTTCAGAGGCATGTCCCAACATGTCTGTTGCCGATCAAACTCATCCTTTAACTTCACATCATCTCCACACACAGCTGATTCAGAGCTGACGTCCTTCACCGAGGCCGAAGCTGCTCCTCCAACTCGTCCTTTCACAGAGAAACAGCGACATCACGGAGGAGGAATAAAACACCTTCAATCCCTCAATTCATCAGTTCGTTACATTAAAAATAAAATGAAGTGTGTTCCAGATGAAAACTGTAAGAAATGTTTCTAGTTCTGTGTCTGAAAACAACTTCAAAAAGGAATAAAGGAGGCGGATAACAAGACAAAAACAAGTCCGACTCGCACACCGAGAAGACGACTTCAAAGAACAAAAACAGGGAAATAAGCCCTCCTAATAACCGTCCCCGGCCCCGCTTGTTGTCAGGGAGAGTAATTTAGTTTGAATATAGCAACCCCGGCTAATAGCTCTGAACTTTTGAGCGAGTGATAAGATGATAAAGGCTTTTAGCTGCAGGGCTGGAAATTAGCCTCTCTTTAGCAATAAAAACCTACTTTCACTTCCTGTCTGGGAGCACTTTCATCTCTGCACTGCAAATTATTTGGTTCTTACCAAGAAAAAAAACCTTACATTTAGAAGGGCTAGATATTTTTTCTTGTTTTAAGAATTAATTTCTTATTTTAAGTCTTCAACTTAACAGTATAATCTTATATCAAGCAAAACTTCACTTTTTGGTCTCAAACAGGCAGGGAATCATAAAATGAGACAATTAACACTTAAAATAAGATGTATTACGTTTCTCCTCCAAAGTCTCATCAAAATAAATCTTGTTTTAAGATTCAATAACAAACTCAACATGCTCGATTCAAGAGTCACGCAGAAAATATCTGAAAACACACTTTATTCCTTGGATTTTAAGCATATGACAAATGTTTGTTCACAAAACTGCCTTTGTTACATCTAGAAACAAGACTCCTACAATCTTAATTTAAGAAGTCAAATTATCTTGCTGCATGGACAGATTTTTCCACTTGTTTTGAGTACCTTTTCCCTTAGTTTTAGTGTTTTTTATCTTGTTTGAAGACCCCTATTTTTTGCAGTGTGCAGTGAGCGCGCGAAATAATCAGAGAGCCAAAGCGACGCTTTGTCCATTTACGGGAAACACGCCGGCCCTGGGTGGATGAAAAGCTACCTGTTAAAGTAATACTATGTAACATTTCTACCTTAAAATAACAGCTTGAAAGAAATTGTGCGGCTAGAATGAGTTTTAATATTACGATTGGCCTGTCTCCTATGCCCTTCGGGGGTCTGAGTTGGAATAACTGCGCTATGTAACTTTGCTGGACCGGCCCGGGAGCTGAGCGGAAGTACTTCGACTTGCTTTCTGGCACACCTACCGCAAAAACAAATAGACCCCTCTCACGCTCCCAGGTATAAGGCTAAGCTAGCGCAACATTGTCAGTACGCTCATCATGGCAGAGGCACCGAAGAAACAGAAGAAGACGTTGACTGATGAAGCAAGGAAGAGAAAGAGAGAAGTCAACAAAGTAAGAGACCGGACTAGAGTTGCTCTCGGAACAGCTTTTACTTGTTGGCAAGAGCTGAAAGAAACATTTGGATACAAGTTCGATTCACCTTTCTGCTGGATTAGTAAGTAGCTTATTTGCTGCCACGCTTTGTGCTGTGTTGTACTTGCTTGATGTTTCACTGTGTTTGGAAAGTGACTCGCTAGTTTGTTATAACTGAGGAAAACTATTTTCAACTGATTTCGCTAGGTTTAGCGATGTTAGCTGTCGTATTTCTGTAAAACATTTGATTACTCTTACCTTCTCGGTCGACATAGCTTGCACCTTCTGACTCCTCGCCGGTTCGTCATCAAACGTGAAAGCGAAAGGGTGTTGTATTTACGACAGTGTAACCGTACATTACCTCCAAGCCTGTAGGGGGAGCTCCATAATGGGGCTTTTTGAGAAGTTACATTGTATTGCTTTAAGAAATCTTGCCAAGTCAAATTATCTTGCTGCATGGACAGATTTTTTTCACTTGTTTTGAGTACCTTTTCCCTTAGTTTTAGTGTTTTTTATCTTGTTTGAAGACCCCTATTTTTTGCAGTGTGCAGTGAGAGCCAAAGCGACGCTTTGTCCAGTTACGGGAAACACGCCGGCCCCGGGTGGATGAACAGCTACCTGTTAATGAGCAGAGGATCTCCTATGGATGCAGCACCTGCCGGCACAGAGTCTTCCTCTCCTCCTGCAGTATCTGTCACCGCTGGATGGATGATGCCATCCAGGCCGGCTCGTATGACAGCATATCTAAAGACAAAGCCATCTGTCAAAACCGTAATTTGAAGAACTGCCTCCTCAAAAACAACAAGAGAGTCGCTTATAAAAGTCCTCTGACCGTTTTCTTTTACGAGCCAAACAAACACAGGTTTTTAAGTTTTTTTTTATGACATCTGCAAAAACTAAGTTAATCACTCCAAATTGAGGAGCTTTTTCACTCCCAGGAAAGATGATGCATGGTTCATGTTGGAGAACGTGATCCTCGCCGCGGTGGTGTGATGACTAATCTGCAGGCTCCCACCGCTGGCTCATTAGAAATGCGTTAAGCTCACCGGTTTGCTTTGCTCCTTCAAAGGCAGGGGTGGGGCGGGGGGGCTGTTGTTACTCGGAGGCTCGTGGAAAATAACGGGAGTGACAGATGAGTTGTGGAACGTGGATGGAAGGAGACAGGCAGCAAAATGGAAAGGGAGGATCGGCAGTCCGGCTGTTTTAATGGAGAACAGAGAAATGATTCTTCAGACTGACACTCTGAGTTGGTTTGTTAATTTATCTGAGCTGCTCAGACAAGCAGACATGAATAGAAACATCCCCACAAAAGCCAAAAATGAAAGCACCTCCGCTCTGACTGCTGGGAGGGTGCAGCAGCGGCCGGCTGAAGCTCAGATACTGAAGATGCTGCAGGAGGGAAAGAGTGTTCATTTATTGTTGCTGCTGTGACGGCCCCCCCTGTGTGTGCAGGCAGCGTCACCGACATCATCAGTCTGCACGACACGCCACGTCTTTGTGTCTGTAGGAATCAGATGCTGCATGTTAGCATGTCAGCATGTCAGCATCATAGGCTGAGCAGAAAACAGCTCCGGTTCAGCTCCGGTTCAGCTCCGGTTCAGCTCCGGTTCAGCTCCAGGTTCGGCTCCGGTTCAGCTCCGGTTCAGCTCCGGTTCAGCTCCGGTTCAGCTCCAGTTCAGCTCCGGTTCAGCTCCGGTTCAGCTCCGGTTCAGCTCCAGTTCAGCTCCGTTTCAGCTCCAGGTTCGGCTCCGGTTCAGCTCCAGGTTCAGCTCCGGTTCAGCTCCGGTTCAGCTCCTGTTCAGCTCCAGGTTCAGCTCCGGTTCGGCTCCGGTTCAGCTCCGGTTCAGCTCCGGTTCAGCTCCAGGTTCAGCTCCAGGTTCGGCTCCGGTTCAGCTCCTGTTCAGCTCCAGGTTCAGCTCCGGTTCGGCTCCGGTTCAGCTCCGGTTCAGCTCCGGTTCAGCTCCGGTTCAGCTCCGGTTCGGCTCCAGGTTCAGCTCCTGGTTCAGCTCCGGTTCGGCTCCAGGTTCAGCTCCGGTTCAGCTCCGGTTCGGCTCCAGGTTCAGCTCCAGGTTCAGCTCCTGGTTCAGCTCCGGTTCAGCTCCGGTTCAGCTCCAGGTTCAGCTCCAGGTTCAGCTCCGGTTCAGCTCCAGGTTCAGCTCCAGGTTCAGCTCCAGGTTCAGCTCCGGTTCAGCTCCGGTTCGGCTCCAGGTTCAGCTCCAGGTTCAGCTCCGGTTCTGCTCCAGGTTCAGCTCCAGGTTCAGCTCCTGGTTCAGCTCCGGTTCAGCTCCGGTTCAGATCAGCCTCTAAACTCAGTCCATTCCTGCTCTCACAGCCGAATGCTAAACATATGTGTGCAAGCTAAAGAAAACGCGTGAACTTTATAACCCGCAGCAGATAACACAGCTTGTTACTGAATAATAATGATGATGACGACAGTGATAATTCACACAGATGACTCCGGTGTGAAGAAGAAGAAGGTGCGTATCTATCAGCAGGACGAAACAGGAAGATGTGGTTGGTGGAGGTGGGGGAAGCTGCAGCTGCTAAACAGGAAAATCGTTGTTTTGATGGACATGATTTGTACATTTTTTCATGAAACTTGGCTTGAATTTCCAGGTTTCTTTCTTTTTTCTTTGCAGCATTTCTGTGTCTTAAACAGGTGGAAACAGACTGTATTTCCACATGTTCTTATCATACTTATCTGACCTTAATATTCCAGATAAAAATCTGATTTGTGACAGTTTCACAAACGTCTGTGTTGAATGTTCGTGACGTCTGGATGTTTCATCAGAAGACTTCTGGTGTCTCATTCAGGTCCTGCAGCACATTTACATCTTAAAGAAAAAAAAGGGGGAAATTTCCTGGGTGAACAGAACACATCAGAATCACGGCCGCTGCTTTGGTCTGGTTTGAATGCCTTTGGAGTTCCACAGGGTTCCGTACTTGGATCCAGTTTTTTTCACTCGGAAAAGCTTGAAACATCCGTTTGAAAGCGCTTAAACATGATTCAGTGTTCTGCTTATTTGTCTTCTGTCTACTTTTAACTAGGGCTGGGGGACGATTAAAATGTTTAATCTAATTAATCACATGATTTCCTTGATTAATCACGATTAATCGCATTTGTACGCAGAATCCAAAAATGAATCCAAAAGTAGTGTATAGCTTTTAGCATTTAGCTTTATTTTAAATGTGCTGCCATATGAATGAAAGTGCCATAACATTTGTTGTGCAAACACACTTTTAACATCAGCATCTTTCTGTAGTTTTTATGTAGAAGCCTCGCTCCACTGTCTGTTTCCTTGAATGACTTGCTGCTATCAGTTGTGTGTTTTGCCTTTAAGTGATATTTTAGACTGGAACTACTACGCTGAGAAGACAATTCAACTTGGCTGAAAATGCAGGAGGTTTTTTTTACATTTATTTTTTAAATACGTGCTTTCATGTTGAAACAAGTCCAAAGTAATTTTTTCTTGGTTAATTCAAGTCAAGTCCCCTTATTATTGCAGTTTTACCTGCAGAATCTGATCTTAATAAAGTGAAAACACAAAGATATAAGTAACTGTCAGTAAACATCATTGGCCAATGTGTCCAACCTGTCCACCCCGTATCATATCAAGCTAACGTTAGCTAACTACCGGCTAGGCTAACAGGATAATATTAGCTAATTTAACAAGCACTTACTGGTCAGAATGGATCTTCAGATGACGAACAAAGTTGGAAGTTATGCTAGATGCTTAACACTCAAGTCATTCAAGTCATCGTGTCGAGTCTTTAACTTCCAAGTCCGAGTTGAGTCTCAAGTCTTTTCTTTTTTGTCAAGTCACAAGTCATCAAAACAGCGACTCGAGTCGACTCGAGTCCAAGTCACAGCGACTCGAGTCCCCATCTCTGGTATTTTCCTCTTTTCTGCAGAACAACAAACGATGGAAACGCAGCTTTAATGCCATAAAGGGAAAGTTTGGTGACTTCAGTCGGACGTGCGGTGAAACCGAAGTGAAGCGGAGCCCGAACAGACGCTCTGCCTCACATCAGCAGAGCGCTCAGCTTCTCCTGCCGCCTCCGAGGAGCAGGCAGCCGTCAGCTTCAAACAAACAAGAAGACAAGAAGCAGGGTGTGAACCCGAGTTCTGCCGGCCTCGTATTCAGCTGGGACGCCGCCTTTCATGAGTGACACCTTGTGCTGTCATAGCAGGGCTGCGGCGTTTGAACGCCTCTAATCTGATGGCAGAGAGGGGGGGGGGGGGCGGTGGCGTGAAGCAGAGCTGTGCCCCCAATGTGGCAGAACTCCCTCCTTTGTTTGTGAGAGGTAAGTGGGACGCTTTCAGCCTCCGTCACTCAGGGTGGCAGCTCTGGCACTCGGCGGCCGCCTTCAGCCTCACGGCTTCCTCTCAGAGTCTCACGGCTTCCTGTTTCCTGAGCGGCGGCGGCCTGCCTCGCCCACTTTGAGGCGTGGCCACCGGAGGGGAAACAGTCAGAGCGAGGAGAGGAAGGTGCTGACAGGAAGAAGCCGCTCAGCTTCCACCACAGATCAGAGAAACTGTTCATAGCAGAGTTAGAGTTCGGCTTAAAACAAGAAGAACTCTGTCTCTGTTAGACATGAGGATCCACTTTCATTTGTGGGAATTTATTGTGGAATTAAAAAGGATTAAATGTGAAATAAGAAAGCAAACGTGGAGCAGATGTCGGCTGTTTGGGGCCCATTCATCATTCTGGGGCCACCTATGGAAACATGCCTAAGAGCCTCTTCTTTAGGGCGTGTGTGTGTGTGGGCGTGTGTGTGTGTGAGTGTGTGTGTGTGTGCACGTGTGATGTTTTCTGCCTAATTAAGATCACTGTAAACAACATCAACAGAGTCTGAGTGTCGGGAAGTTTCAGCTGCATCGTTTTATTCATATCAGAGGATCTGTGCACGACTCTGGCCTCACACATGCACACACACACACACAAACGTGCACACACATATATACATACACGTGCACACATATATATACACACACGCATGCGTGCACACACACACACACACATGCACACACACACACACACACACTGATGATCCCATCAGCCCTAAATAATTTATCAAGTGTGGATTTCCTTAAAACACTTTTGTATATAATAATAAAAATAATGATAATAATAATAACAATAAACCATATAATAATAATAATAATAATAACTATAATAATAACAAACCATATAATAATAATAAACTGTATAATAATAATGAGCGTTTTGGTTTCACTTATCTGTGAATAATGTGGAAGAAAACAGTAATTTTCTTTAATCAGAAGCAACTTTAATTGTGTTCTCCTCTTTGTGTGAAATGAAAGCAGATTTAATAAGTCACTAAATCAGAAAGTGTTAGAAAAGACGTGACATCTGAAAACACAGGAAGTGCAGCCCTGCGGCAAACGTGCACGCACACGCGCGCACGTTGGGTTGCTCTTCTTCAGTTATGTCTGCTGCTGATTGATTTAATTAATTCTACATACATGTGCATAATTAATGCCACATATTAACAACTCTAAATATATCTCTGCACATCCTGAGCACACATTCAGCTCCTTATGTTAATCACAGAATGCCGTGTGTCAGAAAGAAATCCGACACTCCAAAAACACACCAGTGAAAATCAATAATTCATGCAGACACATCTGAAAAATACAATATTTATCTGCGTGTAATCGGGCTGTTTTTAAAGAATTATACATTTTACCAGATAAAAACAAACCCTGATCAGAGTGGAAGTAAATATTTGAAAAGAAAAGGCAGTGAAAGCAGATGTTTACAGCTGTTTGGGAGCAGATGCAGATGTTGGGTCTGACCTGCTGTCAGCTGGACGTTTAGAAGCAGCTCAAGTCTGTGGGTCAGACCTGAGAAACCCACCTGAGACCCACCTGAGGGTCTTATCTCACAGGAACACTGGAAAAAATGCCCCTCCAAAAATAAGTAAAAAAACAACAAATAAAAGACGTTTTTGCTTGAAATAAGCAAAAAAATCTGCCAATGGAACTAGTGAAAATCGGCTTGTCAAGATTTCTTGAAATAAAATGTGATATTTAGGACTTTTGAGATAAAAGTGATCTTGAAATTAGCTTAAAAACCTCTTCAAATGTAAAAAAAAAAGCTTGTTTCATATGATATGTGACTCAAAACAATTTGTTTTCAAGACTTTTTAATTTAACAAGATATTCCAGATGTGTTGTCTTCAAACAAGTCCCTATATCTGGCTGAAATCTAAATCTTACCAAGTATATTTGTCTCATTGAGTATCTCATTACACTTAATATGAGACACAACTGCCTAACAAGTACTATTTCAGCCAGATATAGGGACTTGTTTCAAGACAATACATCTGGAATATCTTGTTAAATGAAAAAATCTTGGAAACAAATTGTTTTGAGTCACATGTCATATGAAACAAGCTTTTTTTTTTTACATTTGAAGAGGTTTTTAAGCTAATTTCAAGATCACTTTTATCTCAAAAGTCCTAAATATCACATCTTATTTCAAGAAATCTCAACAAGCCGATTTTCACTAGTTCCATTGGCAGATTTTTTAGCTTATTTCAAGCAAAAACGTCTTTTATTTGTTGTTTTTTTTACTTATTTTTGGAGGGGCATCTTTTTTCCAAAAATAAGTAAGAAAAACAACAAATAAAAGACGTTTTTGCTTGAAATAAGCAAAAAAATCGTGAAAATCGTCTTGTCTTGTATTGATGTATTGTCTTCAAACAAGTCCCTATATCTGGCTGAAATGGAACTTGTTAGGCAGTTGTGTCTCATATTAAGTGTAATGAGATATTTGGACTAGAAATGAGACAAATATACTTGGTAAGACTTTGATTTTTTCCAGTGAAAAAGCCAACAAACAACACGAGGAACACTCAGCCGAGCGTGGAATCAGGCTGAAGCTTTTTTTACGTCCCAAAAGTAAAACACACCTTTAGGAACTTAACCTCCTCCCCTCCGTCTCCCCCATCCTCACCCCCCCGAATCAGAGGGAGTTCAGCCGGGCGTGTTTAAGGTTTTGCTGATTTTTCTGTAATGACTGGCAGCCGTAACACCTGGCACTGTGAAATCTGGAAATTAGCACACTCCGGGGAAACAAATTGCTTTGTTGGTGCAGAACCATGTCGAGAGCAAAAAAAAAAAAAAAACATCGGTTCGACATCGACCGTGGATGCAGGTTCTCTCTTGTTTTTACTTTCACAACTTTTCAGCAGAACTGAAGAAAACAACAAAACGAGTCTGAAACTTTGTGATGTTGACCGGCAGATTTGTCTCTTTTTTTTCCACCGAATATTTCGGTATTCTCACTGGGAAAAATCAAAGTCTTACCAAGTATATTTGTCTCATTTCTATTCAAAATATCTCATAACACTTAATATGAGACACAACTGCCTAACAAGTTCTATTTCAGCCAGATATAGGGACTTGTTTGAAGACAATACATCTGGAATATCTTGTTAAATGAAAAAGTCTTGAAAACAAATTGTTTTGAGTCACATATCATATGAAACAAGCTTTTTTTTTTTTCATTTGAAGAGGTTTTTAAGCTAATTTCAAGATCACTTTTATCTCAAAAGTCCTAAATATCACATCTTATTTCAAGAAATCTGGACAAGCCGATTTTCACCAGTTCCATTGGCAGATTTTTTTGCTTATTTCAAGCAAAAACGTCTTTTATTTGTTGTTTTTCTGACTTATTTTTGGAGGGGCATTTGTCCAGTGCTGACGTCATAAAGAAGGTTAATTTTTTTTTCATTTTCACTGGAAAATGCAGCGTCAGAACACATGATCGGACCTGCTGGAGGAATCCAGAGTGCACGAACATGAGGAGCGTTGGTGGAAAAGCTGCAGAGCTTCTCAGCCTCGCATCATAAAGACGTTCCTCCCTCCCATCCCGGCACATTAAAGCCAAGTCCTCCTGACACCTCTCATTATTTCACACATAAGAGGAGCCATGAATGTGGTGAAAGGTGCAGGCAGTCCTGCACTCATGGCTCGTATCACAGAGAAGTGAATAAAACCGAGAACATTTGATTTATTTCTTCCTTAATAATAACATTAATACAACATTTGACTCATTAATTAACGTGTTTGGGTATTTTTTGGTAAAGAAACAGTTATAATTCACTCCTTATATTTATTTTAATTGCTGATATATTAAATGGAAAGTTGCTCAGTTTGTGTATTATCAGCTAAAAAGAGAATAACGTCCCAATCGTGTTGGAATGCGGAATTTAAACCCAACAAAGAAAAACAGATAAATAGAAATGAGCTCGTTTAGATTATTTACAGCACATGTGACACTTTGCACACATTTTAGCTTTGTTCTCTTCTTTATTTTAGTTTAAAACTTAAATATTAAAGCATTTTACCATAAATTATCATCTGATCTTATGAATAATCAGCTTACATAAAAACACGTGTTTGATCAAATATTCTTGACATACAATTAGATGAATGATTTGAGTAAATCTATTATAGATTATACAACATTATGACATTTATTTCCACCGTTTAAGCTGAATTTTGCTGTTAAAAACTTAAATCTTTCCTCCATCCCTGCTTTAAGCCTGCAGCACTGCCTGAAGTCGGACCCTCGGTGGTCTTTCTGAGCACATTAAAACCCAGTTTGGAGCGTCTGCTGGGTGCACGTGTATTTATCAGCGCAGAAGTAAATCAACCCTTTCCTTAATGATGCCGACCCGCTTCCTCTCCTCCCAGAAGTCCTCTCCCTTCCAAGCCGAGCAGCGACGGAGGCGAAGTTTCGCCGAGGATAGAGATCTCTCTCTGCCTCCCTCTCCCCGCCGAGGCGTCTTCTTATCCTGTCAATCAGCGGCTCGCCTCCTCCGCGGCTCTGCGCCGGGCCGAGCAGCTTGGCAGAGATGCAGGGTGATGATGGGAACTCGTCGCAGCCTAGCAGGGTTTCCTCCTCATCAAGCTCGGAACAAAGGGGGGGCCGGTCCGCTCGGCTGCTCTAAATACAGCCTGCAACATGCCCCAGCCAACTGCTCCACACGCCGTCGTGTTTAGATGCCGCCGTTTAAAATGTGAGCGAGGGAGCTGGAGGGGTGAAGGCAGCAAGTGGGACTCGTGCAGTTCAGACGGGTTTCCGTGCCGGATCGGGTGGTTTGGTAGGAGTTTCGGCGGGGTGGGAGTATCCGAACCTTTGTGGAGGTTCGCTGCTCGCATACAGAACTGTGTAAAGGTCATGAAGACGAGTTCTCCAGTAGGGATGGGAATTGATAAGATTTTTACGATTCCAATTCCATTTTCGATTCTGCTTAACGATTCGGTTCTTTGTCGGTTCCCTTATCGATTCTCATTTGGAGAAAAAGGACAACAAAGCGGTCGATTAGCATCAACTTTGTTTAGTTTAGAAGTAACACGAGTCATGACCTCACAAACCCAACAACGCTGAGGTCCACATTGGTCTATCCTGGCCTGGGTAATTGAACTCTTCCTGCTCTGGTGAAAGGAGAAGCTGGAGGTAGAGGTGAACTGGGGGTAGTACCACCAGCCTCTGGCTCTGAGCCAGTCAGGCTCTGTCTCTCATGATTTCATCTAAATGTAATGCCTGAGAAGGCATTCATTTAACCTTAACCGTTACTAACAGCAGCTTTTACAATGAGGCAAATGGTGCTAACATGATAGGCAGTGTTTGTTAGTTAGTTAGTTACCTGCAGTGTTAGCCGAGGACATGCTAACGTTGCTAACGTTGCTGGGTTCAGATTCACCAACGTTAGTCCGGAGCGGATCGAAAACACGACATTCATTCATAGTTATTGCATGTTGGTAGTATTTCCTCCCTTTGGTGAAATATTCACTTTGCAAGTTGCCCTGTTGTCGTCTTTTTTAGGGATGTGTAACCAATCTTTCGAGCGTTTGTACCGCTTGGGCGCCATGTTTACTGTTGGCTGCTGGCTGCGCTGGACTCGCCACGCAACATTGCGTGGTGACATCATTCGCGCCCACTGGAATCGATAAGGGAATCGTTTGCAACAGCGCCAAACGATTCCAAGGAATTGAAACACTGGGAACCGGTTGTCAATTCCAATTCCCTATTCTCCAGGCTTCTTGAAGGACATCCCAAAGCTCTTCTTTGGATGTGGGCTGCCTTTTGTTGCGTTCTCTGCCAACATGATCCCACACTGCTTCAGTAATGTTGAGCTCCGGGCTCTGGGGAGGATTCATCCCTCCATCAGACCTGCTGCCACTGATTTTCAGCCCACTTCTTGTGTCCTTTGGCACAGCTCAGCCTTGAGCCTGATTTATGGTCGTCCGGGAAAGGCTACGGAAACCCTCCCGGAGACGCTCTCCGGGATAGGAAAATTCCTATCTAGCCGTTGAGGCGATGGAGACTCGCAGAAACCGCAAGGGTTGTGATTGGTCAGCTGACAACATAATTTCCGGCGGAATCACTTTTCCGGTTCAGCTCCTTCCTCTCAGAACAACAACACCGCCATTTTTGAAAGAGTTTATCGTGTGGCCGGTCAACATTTGGTCAAAATTATTTGGATTTCAATATCAACAAGCTCCAACTCCAACAACAGTCTTTGGCTGTGTTTGAAACCGCATACTTCTCCTACTACTCCTACTAACTTTTTGAGTTAGTATGTGAGTTTGAGTAAGCGAGAAGTTCCCGGATGCATACTAGATTCTCCGAAATGTTGGGTATGCATCATGAGGTTACTACTCATACTCAAACTACCCAAGATGCAACGTAACGTGACGTCGCCGATCGTCATTTCCTGTCAAAACGGCAGTTTCAAGCTAGCTACAACGAGGGTAGGTTCACTTCCTGTTTTCAAAACAAAAGCACCAATTGTACCGTAATGGCTTTCCCTATGATAAAAGGCAACGGGTATTTTATTTTGTGAAAATAACAGGAAGTGCGTTGCTCACTGCGGCTAGCTTTAGTAGCGCCGAATTCGTGGGAACAAAATTGTAAACAGCCGGTATTTTGTCAGGTTTTCAACACGTTGGGGATCTAAACGACTACTTTCTCACCTGAAAATGTTTCAAATGTTGCTAAAGTTTACAGAGTTTAGAGCTTAAGAGAAATCAGCTTCAGGCCGGCTGATTTCGGCTCGGGCAGGAGCGAGATGCATTGTGGGTAAACGCTCTGCATACTGTCTGATCGATGAGTATGCAGTATGGAAGTATGTAGTAAGTAGTATGCAGTATGTAGTATGTAGTATGTAGTATGCAGAATCATTGTGAGCTGGTGGGAGAAGACGTTAAGATATAAAACCTTTTAAGACTTTAGATAATAATTAACATTTAATACAATTTTTTTCTTTCTTTCCTCTTTTCTTTTGGCTGAACAACTTGGTGGTTGGAGACACCAAAACATTTCGTCATCATTGGAAGAATAGGCGTCCCCACAGGATGATGGAGGGGTAATGAGATGGTATTCAGCCACTAACCCTGGAAAGGATTTCCTCTTTGATGTCCGAGACCCTCAAGTCTCATTAACCCTAAGAGGGGCTGTGGCGTATGGTGTAATTGAGTGGGTAAAAGCTGAATGATATCTAAAAACTTATCTAAAATACAACAGAGCAGCTGGGTTTACTCAAATGATTGGACCCCAAAATACATTTAGAAAAGGACTAAAAGGAAAATTATGGGAATTTAAGCATGTGTGTCGGGGGTACGAAACGGTTTCTCTGAGAGGAAACGTTACTGTGCTGAAGGCCTTTCACACGCAGACCTGCCACATGAAACCAGAGGGTTCCAGAAACTGGTTCAGAGAACCTGTTCACCAGAAAAGTTGCTCTGATGTCACATTCCTGATGTTTTGCTTCCATTAATGATCTAACTTCCATAACGTTGGAACGTTTAGGTCACCGGTTCTGTTCAGGTCACCGATTCAGGTCACCGGTTCTGTTCAGGTCACCGGTTCTGTTCAGGTCACCGGTTCAGGTCACCGGTTCTGTTCAGGTCACTGGTTCAGGTCACTGGTTCAGGTCACCGGTTCTGTTCAGGTCACCAATTCAGGTCACCGGTTCTGTTCAGGTCACCGGTTCAGGTCACCGGTTCTGTTCAGGTCACCGGTTCTGTTCAGGTCACCGTTCAGGTCACCGGTTCAGGTCACCGGTTCAGGTCACCGCTTCAGGTCACCGCTTCAGGCCACCGGTTCTGTTCAGGTCACCGGTTCAGGTCACCTGTTCTGTTCAGGTCACCGGTTCTGTTCAGGTCACCAGTTCAGGTCACCGGTTCAGGCCACCGGTTCTGTTCAGGTCACCGGTTCAGGTCACCTGTTCTGTTCAGGTCACCGGTTCAGGCCACTGGATCAGGTCACCGGTTCAGGCCACCGGTTCTGTTCAGGTCATCGGTTCAGGTCACCGGTTCAGGTCACCGGTTCAGGTCACCAGTTCTGTTCAGGTCATCGGTTCAGGTCACCGGTTCAGGTCACCAGTTCAGGTCACCTGTTCTGTTCAGGTCACCGGTTCAGGTCACCGGTTCTGTTCAGGTCACTGGTTCAGGTCACTGGTTCAGGTCACCGGTTCTGTTCAGGTCACCAATTCAGGTCACCGGTTCTGTTCAGGTCACCGGTTCAGGTCACCGGTTCAGGTCACCGGTTCTGTTCAGGTCACCGGTTCTGTTCAGGTCACCGTTCAGGTCACCGGTTCAGGTCACCGGTTCTGTTCAGGTCACCGGTTCTGTTCAGGTCACCGTTCAGGTCACCGGTTCAGGTCACCGGTTCAGGTCACCGCTTCAGGTCACCGCTTCAGGCCACCGGTTCTGTTCAGGTCACCGGTTCAGGTCACCTGTTCTGTTCAGGTCACCGGTTCTGTTCAGGTCACCAGTTCAGGTCACCGGTTCAGGCCACCGGTTCTGTTCAGGTCACCGGTTCAGGTCACCTGTTCTGTTCAGGTCACCGGTTCAGGCCACTGGATCAGGTCACCGGTTCAGGCCACCGGTTCTGTTCAGGTCATTGGTTCAGGTCACCGGTTCAGGTCACCGGTTCAGGTCACCAGTTCTGTTCAGGTCATCGGTTCAGGTCACCGGTTCAGGTCACCAGTTCAGGTCACCTGTTCTGTTCAGGTCACCGGTTCAGGTCACCGGTTCTGTTCAGGTCACCAGTTCAGGTCACCGGTTCAGGCCACCTGTTCTGTTCAGGTCACCGGTTCAGGCCACTGGATCAGGTCACCGGTTCAGGCCACCGGTTCTGTTCAGGTCATCGGTTCAGGTCACCGGTTCAGGTCACCGGTTCAGGTCACCAGTTCTGTTCAGGTCATCGGTTCAGGTCACCGGTTCAGGTCACCAGTTCAGGTCACCTGTTCTGTTCAGGTCACCGGTTCAGGTCACCAGTTCAGGTCACCAGTTCAGGTCACCGGTTCAGGTCACCTGTTCTGTTCAGGTCACCGGTTCAGGTCATTGGTTCAGGTCACCTGTTCAGGTCACCAGTTCAGGCCACCGGTTCAGGTCACCGGTTCAGGCCACCGGATCAGGTCACCGGTTCAGGTCACCGGTTCAGGTCACCGGTTCAGGTCACCAGTTCAGGTCACCTGTTCTGTTCAGGTCACTGGTTCAGGTCACCGGTTCAGTTCATTGGTTCAGGTCACCGTTCAGGTCATTGGTTCAGGTCACCGGTTCAGGTCACCGGTTCAGGTCACCGTTCAGGTCATCGGTTCAGGTCACCGGTTCAGGTCACCGGTTCAGGTCACCGGTTCAGGTCACCGGTTCAGGCCACCGGATCAGGTCACCGGTTCAGGCCACCGGTTCTGTTCAGGTCACCGGTTCAGGTCACCAGTTCAGGCCACTGGTTCAGGTCACCAGTTCAGGTCACCTGTTCTGTTCAGGTCACCGGTTCAGTTCAGGTCACCGGTTCAGTTCATTGGTTCAGGTCACTGGTTCAGGTCACCGGTTCAGTTCATTGGTTCAGGTCACTGGTTCAGGTCACCGGTTCAGTTCATTGGTTCAGGTCAGTGGTTCAGGTCACCGGTTCAGGTCACCGGTTCAGTTCATTGGTTCAGGTCAGTGGTTCAGGTCACCGGTTCAGGTCACCGGTTCAGTTCATTGGTTCAGGTCACCGGTTCAGTTCAGGTCACCGGTTCAGGTCACCAGTTCAGGCCACCTGTTCTGTTCAGGTCACCGGTTCAGGTCACCGGTTCAGGTCACCGGTTCAGGTCACCGGTTCAGTTCAGTTCATTGGTTCAGGTCACTGGTTCAGGTCACCGGTTCAGTTCATTGGTTCAGGTCACTGGTTCAGGTCACCGGTTCAGTTCATTGGTTCAGGTCATTGGTTCAGGTCAGTGGTTCAGGTCACCGGTTCAGGTCACCGGTTCAGGTCACCGGTTCAGTTCAGGTCACCGGTTCAGTTCATTGGTTCAGGTCACTGGTTCAGGTCACCGGTTCAGTTCATTGGTTCAGGTCACTGGTTCAGGTCACCGGTTCAGTTCATTGGTTCAGGTCACTGGTTCAGGTCACCGGTTCAGTTCATTGGTTCAGGTCACCGGTTCAGGTCACCGGTTCAGGTCACCGGTTCAGGTCACCGGTTCAGTTCATTGGTTCAGGTCAGTGGTTCAGGTCACCGGTTCAGGTCACCGGTTCAGGTCACCGGTTCAGGTCACCGGTTCAGTTCAGGTCACCGGTTCAGGCCACCTGTTCTGTTCAGGTCACCGGTTCAGGTCACCGGTTCAGGTCACCGGTTCAGTTCAGGTCACCGGTTCAGTTCATTGGTTCAGGTCACTGGTTCAGGTCACCGGTTCAGTTCATTGGTTCAGGTCACTGGTTCAGGTCACCGGTTCAGGTCACCGGTTCAGTTCAGGTCACCGGTTCAGTTCATTGGTTCAGGTCACTGGTTCAGGTCACCGGTTCAGGTCACCGGTTCAGTTCAGGTCACCGGTTCAGTTCATTGGTTCAGGTCCGATGTTCAGGTTACGATGGTCTGACGGCAGAGAAACGTGTCCAAGCTGCAGGTCGGACCGGAGGAGACGCTGAGGCGTTGGTGGGATGGTTTTACGCCAGTTAACATCAGGTACTGACACCAAGGCCACAGGATCGCTAAATGCGTCTGATTTCAGCTGCTGATCCCAAACATTTGCAGAAAAGAACAATTTAGATGTTGGCTGGGCTGAGGAGCAACATTTCTGCTCCTCTGAGACGTGGGAGACGTTGCCAGGTGACTGGGAGCCAGTTTTAGGATTTCATTCACTGCCTTTTAACCTGTAAACTGTCAGGTAGGGGTAGGTTGGCAGGACACGGATGCGGACTCAGAGGACGTAAAAGGCCAAAAAACTGGGTTTTTATTCACAAAAAAACAATTATTAAACAAAAAGCCGGATGACCAAAAACTAAACTGTGGGACAAAAGACATAAACATGGCTATGACTAACGAAAACAACTTGAATATGTGGCGTCGAGGCATGAGGTGTGAAACTCAGGTAAAGATCTCACAGAAGGACAGGGGAGCCTGGAAACTAAATGGGGAACTGGGTGATTGTGAATGAGTGCAGCTGGGGACAATGAACAGGTGATGTGAGTGAAACTAATGAGCATTTAAATGAATGGGTCGTCCTCAGCCTTCTGGAGAGCTTTAAGACCTGACCCAATTATTTGAATCAGGTGTGCTGGAGCAGGAAAACATGGAAAACATGCAGGGCAGTGTGCCTTGAGGACCAGGGTTGGGAAACACTGACCTAAAACATGATAAAACAAAACCAAAAACATGGGGAAAATCCCATGGGCGTGACATAAACAGTGTTCTTAAGGATTGTGAAGAATAAATCCCCATCCTGTCCCCACAATGGAAAAGATGCCCCTCCAAAAATAAGTAAAAAAAACAACAAATAAAAGACGTTTTTGCTTGAAATAAGCAAAAAAATCTGCCATTGGAACTAGTGAAAATCGGCTTGTCAAGATTTCTTGAAATAAAATGTGATATTTAGGACTTTTGAGATAAAGGTGATCTTGAAATTAGCTTAAAAACCTCTTCAAATGTAAAAAAAAAAGCTTGTTTCAAATGAAATCCGACTCAAAACTATTTGTTTTCAAGACTTTTTCATTTAACAAGATATTCCAGATGTATTGTATTAAAACAAGTCCCTATATCTGGCTGAAATAGAACTTGTTAGGCAGTTGTGTCTTATAGTAAGTGTAATGAGATACTCAATGAGACAAATATACTTGGTAAGACTTTGATTTTGTTCCAGTGCAGAACTGCCGTTGGACTGTCTGTAAAACGTAACTCTCAGAGGAAAATACCTCAAAAAATTCCACATTGGAGTGGGTGAAACTTGAATGAAAAGGCGCGTTTAAAACACCCGGCAGCGCCACGTCAGCCGGGAGGATGCAGCAGAGCAACAACATGCTACAGTCCATCATCTCAGCCTGTCCGTCCCGCTGCTAATGCAGGGCGGCGGCGGTAAACGGCCGGCCAAACTGTGGACACCCCGGCTGTCAGGAAGCATCGGCACGCCTCCCCTCCAGCCGCCTCGCCGGCTCCAGGGCCCGCCTCCCCCGCTCGGGGGGCTGAGGGCGGGTGGGGCTGCAGCCACCCTCCCCGGGACAGGCTACACCTCTTCCTCCACGCTCTGTTTGTGTCTTCCTCTCCGGGGCAGCGTGTCACCTCTGTTTACATCCGTCCGAGCGGCGGAGACGCAGACGGATCAGGCGCCGCGCGCTAAACGGACATCTCTGCCAATCTGCATCCATCTGTGGACGTGAGGCGCGCCGCGGCCCCGGCGCTCACGTCACATTACGGCCCGCGAGCTGCAGGGCTTTTCTCCGACTGCATCACATTGATTTTAATGAAATGCACATAAACAGGTCACTTTTCCTTCTTCTGCTGTAAGTCCACGAAGACAAGGTTTCAGAGCGTAATTACATTACATCTGTGTAACCCTGAATGAGTCCAACACCCACTGCCACAGACGCTCATCATCCTCCTGCATTCTCCTTTTGAACAACCTCACACTGAAACTCACTCATTTCACCGTCTGCAAAGTTTTTGCTGCTCCAGGTGGCGTCCGTATCACTTCCCGTTTTACCTTTTGAAGATTGTTGTACTCCAACTGAGTACCTTTTCCAGCCTTTTTGATCGTGTATGTCGTCCTCATCTCTGCTGGTCGTTTCGTGAAAACTCTGTGACCTTTCGGACTTTTCGTGGATTTTATTCTCTTTATTTAACCCGGATTCTCTCATTAGCTTCGGTTTATTTTCCTGCTAACTGCAAACATTCAGACTGGGGATGCACCGATCCGCTTTTTTCACCTCCGATACCGATATATCTGAGGTTTAGTGTCGGCCGATACGATACAGAAAAACAGCGCGGAATTATGGTAACAAACGGTACGTTTCATTGTGCGGAAAAGACTGGGATCGTTCTTTTGTGGAAGGCTACATCAGACTTGACTTCAACGTTTCTTTCCTATTTTTTTAAAAACAAATAAACAGATATAAATGTACTGAATTACTTATTTATTTAATAATTGTGCACCAGTAAAACAATCTTAACCATAAAAATAACCCACTGCCACAGACGCTTATCATCCTCCTGCATTCTCCTTTTAAACAACCTCACACTGAAACTCACTCATTTCACCGTCTGCAAAGTTTTTGCTGCTCCAGGTGGCGTCCGTATCACTTCCTGTTTTACCTTCTGAAGATTATTATCTCGTGTGTTTTGGAGCTTTTGCCTCCTTCTGAGTACCTTTTCCAGCCATTCCGATCGTGTATGTCGTCCTCGTCTCTGCTGGTCGTTTCGTGGAAACTTTGTGACCTTTCGTACATTTCGTGGATTTCGTGCGCAGGACAAGATTAGTTATGTAGTAGGAGTAGTAGGAGTAGTATGCGGTTTGGAACACAGCCACAAACAACGCGATGGAGAATGCTCCGTTGGGCATCGAGTTTGTGCAACAAGCAGCTCATCACAGACCAAATGTAGAGGGACGTAGCTTCATCTGGCTCTGCGTTCTCCATCTTTCTCCAATGCCTGAGTTTGTTGTTGTTGTTGGTGGTGAAGAGGTCAACAGGAAGTGGCTCTATTAGCAACAGCTGGAATGGGTACAGCGCCACCTATCATACCGGGGTATGACACGCTTTGTGCCTCTGATCCCATTCATTCACCGCCAGATATCCGAGGAGAATTACCCTTGCTCAAATAAGGAGGATAACCCAACTATAGCTATAATCCAATTGATTCCAGTTAGTATGCGAGTTTGAGTACGTGAGAAGTTCCCGGATGCATACTAGATTCTCCTAAATGTTGGGTATGCATCATGAGGTTACTACTCATACTCAAACTACCCAAGATGCAACGTAACGTGACGTCGCCGATCGTCATTTCCTGTCAAAACGGCAGTTTCAAGCTAGCTACAACGAGGGTAGGTTCACTTCCTGTTTTCAAAACAAAAGCACCAATTGTATGGTAATGGCTTTCCCTATGATAAAAGGCAACGGGTATTTTATTTTGTGAAAATAACCAGAAGTGCGTTAGCTCATTGCGGCTAGCTTTAGTAGCGCCGAATTCGTAAGAACAAAATTGTAAACAGCCGGTATTTAGTCAGGTTTTCAACACGTTGGGGATCTAAACGACTACTTTCTCACCTGAAAATGTTTCAAATGTTGCTAAAGTTTACAGAGTTTAGAGCTTAAGGGAAATCAGCTTCAGGCCGGCTGATTTCGGCTCGGGCAGGAGCGAAATGCATTGTGGGTAAACGCTCTGCATACTGTCTGATTGATGAGTATGTAGTATGGAAGTATGTAGTCTGTAGTATGCAGTATGCAGTATGTGGTTTTGAACACAGCCTGTTTCTTTTTGACAGCGACAACAACAGGAATATCGTCTCCTTTGACTTCCGGGTCACGACCCCGGGAAAACATCTGGAGCATGCGCAGAACGCAAAGTCTGATTCACCACGAGCTTCAGCGTCTACAAGCAGATTTATTTTTACTTTCAAGTTATCTCGGGGTCTTAATCCGATCCAATTCTTAGTCCGATTAAGGTGTCTACATGCACTTAAAGGGGAACTCCGGGGCATTTGAAGCACAATCCCATTGCTAGAGGTTGTCAAATAATGATAGTAGGACACAGAGAGGTGCACATCTGCGCTCCCTGTGTGAAGATCGCTCTGTCCGCACAGCATGTCATGCGAGGCTAATACGTGGTGGCTAAGGGGCAAGCGCTAACCCTTCCACGTAAAACAACAACTTGCACACTGCAGAAACGTCACACCACTTTATAAACCATCCGACAATAACGTTCAAGTATTTAAAACATTACAAGAATATTACTGGGCATGTATTGTTGTAATGTTTTAAATACTTGAACGCAGTTTTTCTAGAGAATATAATTGTTTTGTATATGGGATTATCGTCCATCGACTCTTTTGGGCTTTCACATGCGCGAGCCTACAACCAGCCGGTGAGTTACATGCTGTTTATAAAGTTGTTTTGTAATGTCCCCATGCCAGTAATGTGAGAACCATGCATATGGTTTTGATGGTAAGGCTTGTGACTTTATTGTCGGATGGTTTATAAAGTGGTGTGACGTTTCTGCAGTGTGCAAGTTGTTGTTTTACGTGGAAGGGTTAGCGCTTGCCCCTTAGCCACCACGTATTAGCCTCGCATGACATGCTGTGCGGACAGCGCGATCTCCACACAGGGAGCGCAGATACGCACCTCTCTGTGTCCTACTATCATTATTTGACAACCTCTAGCAATGGAAACACGCTTCAAATGCCCCGGAGTTCCCCTTTAATAACTCAGTCTGATTGTAATTTAGCCAATAATCCGATCCTTTCAGTGCCATGTGACCCCACTGAGTGATATCTGCACAGTATTGTTTCATAAAGCGTCTCCTGTCCTGCTGGGAAAATGTTCTGTTGGTTCTGTTAGCGGGTAAAAGGTGAAATGACGTTACATTAGTTTGTTTTGTTTTTATCGGATGTGTAAGAAGCCCGTTTTACGTTTAAAGAAAGAGAGCTCCAGGCAGCAGAAATCATGTTTGGGGGTATTTTGCACAAAATTCGGCATTCGTGGCTTCCTACCCAACAGAATTGACTCATCAACTTGTTGTTTTGTAAAATTTTGTTCCCATTTGGTGTCATAATTATACTCCTAATGTACACTTCATTGTGTTGTTGGGACTCTGAAACCAGTTTGGCCCCAGTTTGACGCATGATGACATATCTCTGCATCACTGAGAGGCTTCTGGTGAGCACGCTGAGTATTTGGTTATTTATTCTTATCTTTACCAGAGCAAATGTTACTCATGTGAGCTAACTGAGGGTTGTTTCACTGGTGACCGCTTCAGGTACGTTTCACGCACAGATGGCAGTTGAAACAGCTCGCTAAACTCACCACTCAGGGTCTTGCAAACAACTATTATCACAAAAGAAGACGGCACCCTCTGCTCGGCTCGTAGTGGTTGAAAAAAGTGTTATAAAAAAGAAATAGTAGAAGTGAAGTTGGCCGGGGAAACGAGACGGGTAGCAAGTGGAAGTCATATTTATATCTGTTTGTTGGAGCTGTTTCAAGGTGCTGGCAGATAGAAGAATGTGGTGGGTGGAATCACATCGCGGATGGCCTCGTGTCATCTGCACGTACCCACAACCTCTCCATACTTAACATTAGATGCTACTGTGCATCCAAAATAAACCATTAAGACTGAGGTCCAGAAGGAGCTGCTGGTCTTCATTTATAGTGGCTCCAAACACGTAAAAATACTCCAGCTTCACTGTCTGCAGTCAGTCGTTTCATTATCTGAGCAAAATGTTTCAGGATTGGTTAAAAATATCTTTAGACAGTCATTTCACCTGCTGTTGACTGTGTCCATGACAGCGTCTGATCACATATGTCCCGGTGGTCTCCTGCACCCCCCCACAACCTTAAGGAAGCTTAAGGAATATGGAGCTAAATCAGTCTCAATTATCACAAATGTGCAGGACAAGATATTCCAGATGTATTGTCTTCAAACAAGTCCCTATATCTGGCTGAAATAGAACTTGTTAGGCAGTTGTGTCTCATATTAAGTGTAATGAGATATTTGGACTAGAAATGAGACGAATATACTTGGTAAGACTTTGATTTTTTCCAGTGCATTTGGGGTGTAAATCTTCATCTTAGCGAGGACTCAAACTTTAAATCTGCATTTCCTCATGATGGCGTTTAAAAGTTTTTTCACTGGCAGGTCAAAGACTTCTTCATGATGTCCCCGTTGGACGCTGCAGGCCTGCGTGGATCACGATGTTCGGTTTGAAATGGGAATTTCTCAGATAAGTGAGGACTCACTGAAGTCGCAGCGAATGCTGATGTAAATCTCTTCCTCGCTTTTTAAAGTCGGGCCTTCTTCTTTGTCACCTGCCAGTGCGACTCTGCCGCCGCACATTGTCTGGATGTGCACGTTCCCCGGTGAAAAACCGCCTCCGTGAGTGAAACCGATTTCCACAATCTGCATCAAGTGTCCGTCCATTCATCTCCCCCCCCCCCCCGCATCCCGCTCGCATTCTGCAGCCCTCCCATCTCACTAAGAAAGCCATTACTCTCCACCTGCATGTGAGATGTACAATTAAAACCTGATTTCTGCTGTGGAAAATTAGATTTAATGAACGACGGGCTGGGCAACAACAGATGGTTCGTCTTATTGGAAGCACAAAGATAGACTGGCTGTTTGAACGCCTTCAGATCAAATGCCAGCGGTTATCAATTAGGAGTGGAGGTACGCTCCTGACAACATGAAACAGCGCGGGGCCCTCGCCGGCGTGGCCCTCACCTTCGCTGCCGGGAAGATGCGCTGCCCGTCCATATGCTGATGTCAGAGATGCACGGGCCCAGATGTTGCATAATGTCAAACGAGAAATCCTGGATTGTTAAGAAAAAAGCTGAGTTTTGATGCTGGCTGCATGTATGTTCACAAAGCGGCTGCTTTTCTTCAGATTAAACGCAGGAGCTCAAGTTTTCCCTCATTTATTCGCCATCCTAAATGTATTCTTAATCATTTTAAAAATGAACAAAATAAGAATAATTTAAAAAAATGCAGAAAAAAAAATTCCGCGTACTTTTGGGAGCGGCCACTTCCGTCATTCTGCTTCAAAGAAAAAGATAAATGATGATGCCATTAAAAGTGAACTAATTAAGGAAGGCTTCTTTTAAGAACTCATTAACTGCAACCTCATTTACATAATGATGCATATTAATTAAGTTTTAATGAATCTGAATTTCCAGCAAGCTGCATTTCTTTGGCTGTGGAACAAATTGAACAAATTATTTAAAAGTGTTCTTGAATCTACTTTTCACACCAAAGGGGAGAGTGAACGCAATCATTTGTAGAGAATCGTATTTTTTTCCCTCCCCAGCCTGTGCCCATCTGTTAATTATTTTTAAACGTAATCATTTACCCTTTTGTTTTGTAACCCACTGAGATTCCCCTCCCTTCCAACCCAAGTGAGGAGGTAAGGGACTCGCTGCTAAACGTTTTAACAGCGAAAAAACGTCTGAAATGTGGGACGAGATGAAAGATGTTTTTTTTGGTTTGGAGCACTCCTCACTTCCATGGACTGTCACTCAGTGATGTGCAGGGTGGGCAGCATCCTGCCGGGGGGGGGGGGGTCCGTACGACTCCTGTCAGCTGGAAACATCAGGAACACGGCAGAAACTGTTACTCATTAACGGACGAGTATCGGCATTCATAATGACAAGCGTTACCGAAGAGCTGTGGGAATATTCGTGTCTGTGATCAGCAGAATCAGCCAATAAGAGCTTCTTATTCTAACTTTAAATGCTGCATCATCACAGCAAAAGCACGACATACAAACCGGGGAAAACGCAGCGGGGAGTTCAGACCGGCTGCATCCACAGGTGGGAAAGCCCGCTGAGGGATAAACGGGCGTTACAGAGGAGCAAAGGTTGAATCAGGTCGTTCATCCGGTGAGAATCTGCATCACTTTACCACATGTTGAGTCAGGCTGTGTTCGAAACTGCATACTACTCCTACTAACTTTTTGAGTTAGTATGTGAGTTTGAGTAAGCGAGAAGTTCCCGGATGCATACTAGATTCTCCTAAATGTTGGGTATGCATCATGAGGTTACTACTCATACTCAAACTACCCAAGATGCAACGTAACGTGACGTCGCCGATCGTCATTTCCTGTCAAAACGGCAGTTTCAAGCTAGCTACAACGAGGGTAGGTTCACTTCCTGTTTTCAAAACAAAAGCACCAATTGTATGGTAATGGCTTTCCCTATGATAAAAGGCAACGGGTATTTTATTTTGTGAAAATAACCGGAAGTGCGTTGCTCACTGCGGCTAGCTTTAGCAGCGCCGAATTCGTGGGAACAAAGTTGTAAACAGCCGGTATTTTGTCAGGTTTTCAACACGTTGGGGATCTAAACGACTACTTTCTCTCCTGAAAATGTTTCAAATGTTGCTAAAGTTTACAGAGTTTAGAGCTTAAGGGAAATCAGCTTCAGGCCGGCTGATTTCAGCTCGGGCGAAATGCATTGTGTGTAAACGCTCCACATACTGTCTGATCGATGAGTATGCAGTATGTAGTATGCAGTATGCAGTATGCAGTATGCAGTATGCAGTATGTAGTATGCAGTATGTAGTATGCAGTATGCAGTATGTAGTATGTAGTATGCAGTATGCAGTATGCAGTATGCAGTATGTAGTATTCAGTATGCAGTATGTAGTATGCAGTATGGAAGTATGCAGTATGTAGTATGCAGTATGTAGTATGCAGTATGTAGTATTCAGTATGCAGTATGTAGTATGTAGTATGCAGTATGTAGTATGCAGTATGCAGTATGCAGTATGTAGTATTCAGGATGCAGTATGCAGTATGCAGTATGGAAGTATGCAGTATGCAGTATGTAGTATTCAGTATGCAGTATGGAAGTATGCAGTATGTAGTATGCAGTATGCAGTATGCAGTATGCAGTATGCAGTATGGAAGTATGCAGTATGTAGTATGCAGTATGTAGTATGTAGTATGCAGTATGTAGTATGCAGTATGCAGTATGCAGTATGGAAGTATGCAGTATGCAGTATGTAGTATGCAGTATGCAGTATGCAGTATGCAGTATGGAAGTATGCAGTATGTAGTATGCAGCATGCGGTTTCGAACACAGCCTCTGAGTTCGGGTCAAACTTGTGGTTCGGGTGAAAAATCCACGCCGAGTCAACCCATAAGCAGAAGTCAGTGCATGTTAACAAAGTGAAGTTTTCAGTTCCTGTTTAGTTCTTAGTTTAGTCATGTTTTCCCCTTAGTTTCTGTTGCTCTGCCATCACCTTCATTTAACAAGATATTCCAGATGTATCGTCTTCAAACAAGTCCCTATATCTGGCTGAAATAGAACTTGTTAGGCAGTTGTGTCTCATATTAAGTGTAATGAGATATTTTGACTAGAAATGAGACAAATATACTGGGTGAGACTTTGATTTTTTCCAGTGCAGCCATGAGTTCAGCTCTGATCTCTGATAGTCAGCAGCTGCAGAATCATTCACCATCATTTAAAGACGATGTTTTCATGCTAAAAAGCTCACCAAGCCTCCCACACACACACACACACACACACACACACACACACACACACACACACACACACACACACACACACACACACACACACACACACACACACACACACACACACACCTGTTGGGCAGGTGAGTTTGGGAATAGGTCGGTGCTCTGAAGGTGGGAGGAAGACTCCGGGTCCTTCACGGATAAAAGCCGGCTGCCACCACAGGAGGACCCCTCAGCCAATCGCAGCGGAGCACAAACACCGCACTTCCTGCGTCGGCCCGTCCCCAAAGGAACGTGTGAAGAGCCGTCTGAGAGCGCCACCACCGCCTCCTCCTCCTCCGCCTCCTTCTCCCTGCGGTGGGCTGGAGGCCTCTGAGGTAAAAGAAAAAAGGGAAAAGGTAGCCCGCGCCGGCCGGGTACTCGTGACAGCGCGAGCCTTCCTCGGGGGAGGTCAGAAGTCGGTGATTCATATGAGACAAGCTGGCGAAGCAGTGTAACCGAAAATGGAAAGCAGATGTTCGTTAATTAGGGGAAATGTGACTGACAAGACTTTAGCGTCGAGGTACACGAGCTGAGCCGCCATCCAGCAGCTGTTGTTGCCCCGTCTCATTGTCAGCCTCGTGCACGAGTCCCAGCCTCCCCGCAGAGCCGGGCCCAGACGCCCGGCACCCACAATTACCAACACAGAATCAAGCTTGATTGAATCGAGCAGATTTGCTGCTGAATATTTCTGTGTGAATGAATATTCCCGTCACCTTCTGGGTTTCTTTCTCCGGCTTCCTCTTCCACTTCCTCCCCTCGCCTTTTTTCTCAGCTGCAGGAACGCCAGACAGCCTCTCACTCCAGGAAATCATGCTCTGCCCCTGCCTGATGTGACGTACACACTGGAAAAAAAATAAGTAAGAAAAACAACAAATAAAAGACGCTTTTGCTTGAAATAAGCAAACAAATCTGCCAATGGAACTAGTGGCTAGTGAAAAGATGTGATATTTAGGACTTTTGAGATAAAAGTGATCTTGAAATTAGCTTAAAAACCTCTTCAAATGTAAAAAAAACCTTGTTTGTCACTTCTTACACTGAAAAAATCAAAGTCTTACCAAGTATATTTGTCTCATTTCTAGTCAAAATATCTCATTACACTTAATATAAGACACAACTGCCTAACAAGTTCCATTTCAGCCAGATATAGGGACTTGTTTGAAGACAATACATCTGGAATATCTTGTTAAATGAAAAATTCTTGAAAATAAATTGTTTTGAGTCGGATTTCATATGAAACAAGCTTTTTCTTTTACATTTGAAGAAGTTTTTAAGCTAATTTCAAGATCACTTTTATCTCAAAAGTCCTAAATATCACATCTTATTTCAAGAAATCTTGATTTTCACTAGTTCCATTGGCAGATTTTTTGCTTATTTCAAGCAAAAACGTCTTTTATTGGTTGTTTCTTTACTTATTTTTGGAGGGGCATTTTTTCCAGTGTAGTACTTGTTAGGCAGTTGTGTCTGATATTAAGTGTAATCAGATATTTTTTCCAGTGCATGTTCACTTCTTACACAAATGTTGGTGAAGGGGGATGCTAATTAGCATCTAGCTAATTAGCATCTGGCTGCAGCCGCGTCCTGAGAGCAGACTCCACGCTCACCGCAGTGAAACGCACACCCAGAGGCCTCCGCTCGCCGCTCGGAGTGGATTTCAGAGCTCAGCCATCGGGGAGACGTATCCCACCTGTGAGACCCCGTGACTAAGACAGTCCTGCTGCATTCCACCGCCACGCTTTGTGTGCACGGACTCCAAATCCAGCAGAAAACGGCGTGTTTCTAACAAGCTGCGACACACACACACACACACACACACACACCTCGGTCAACAGCATAATCCTGTGAAATTGATGAATGGCTAGACATTAGGCCCATTCAAACAACAGATGTTAATTCACTTCACATGTGAATTATCAGATCATTTGCGTCAGCCGCCACAATATGAATGACGCAGATTATCTCAGATTTGGGGCCTTGTGCTGGCAAACAGGAGCATCCTCCAGGACTGCAGTCAGTTCTGAGAGTGCGTGTCCATTATGTCTGCGAGTGTGAGTGATGATGTTGGTGCAGGAGGACCACAGAGGCCCTTCAGCGGCCGGGAGGCGGAGCTGTAATTCATGCAGAGCGAGCTCACAGGTGAAGTCTCACTCTGGTGGTGGACCTCAGCTCCGACGACGCCGAGGCTGCGAACACGTCGTGGCTTCTGCAGACATCGGCTGTGTTCGGAACCGCATACTTCTCATTATACTCATACTGACTTTTTTCCCGGATGCATACTAGATTCTCTGAAATGTTGGGTATGCATCATGAGGTTACTACTCATACTCAAACTACCCAAGATGCAACGTAACGTGACGTCGCCGATCGTCATTTCCCCATAGTTTCTGTTGCTCGGCCATCACCTTCATTCACTTCACCTGTGTTTTTCCCCTCAGCTGCGCTCAGTCAGTATTTAGTTTCCAGGTTTCCTCAGTGTTTGCTTGTCAATATCCCTTATGCCACCTCATACAGCTTCATGTCAAAATGTAAATGTATTTTATTTATACAGCCCTTTACAAACAATCATTACGGTGTACCAAAGTGCTTTACAGTAGGTAATAAATAAAGAGAAGAATAAGTAAAAACAAATAAAAACAATAAAAGAACAGTGAAAGCAATAAAATACAACAAAATCGAAAAAGATAAAAGTGTTATCATGCTACTGGGTATTAAAAGCCATCCTAAATAAGTAGGTTTGAAGAGGCCCAGGTCAGAAAGAGGCAAATTATCCCTTTAAATATTACTCGTGTGTAAATGACTTTCTGTTATAACCTTTCAGACCAAAGTTAAATGAACAGCTTTAAGTCATTCTGTGCTGATTCTGGGTAAAAAGCAACCTTCACATATGATTGATGTCTTTAAGTGTTGGTGGTTAAAGACACAACCCGACACACTGTAAAAAATGCCCCTCCAAAAATAAGTAAAAAAAACAACAAATAAAAGACGTTTTTGCTTGAAATAAGCAAGAAAATCTGCCAATGGAACTAGTGAAAATCGGCTTGTCAAGATTTTATGAAATAAGATGTGATATGCGAACACGTCGTGGCTTCAGCAGACATCGGCTGTGTTCGAAACCGCATACTACTCATTATACTCAAACTGACTTTTTTCCCGGATGCATCCTAGATTCTCCGAAATGTTGGGTATGCATCATGAGGTCACTACTCATACTCAAACTACCCAAGATGCAACGTAACGTGACGTCGCCGATCGTCATTTCCTGTCAAAACGGCAGTTTCAAGCTAGCTACAACGAGGGCAGGTTCACTTCCTGTTTTCAAAACAAAAGCACCAATTGTATGGTAATGGCTTTCCCTATGATAAAAGGCAACGGGTATTTTATTTTGTGAAAATAACCGGAAGTGCGTTGCTCACTGCGGCTAGCTTTAGTAGCGCCGAATTCGTGGGAACAAAATTGTAAACAGCCGGTATTTTGTCAGGTTTTCAACACGTTGGGGATCTAAACGACTACTTTCTCTCCTGAAAATGTTTCAAATGTTGCTAAAGTTTACAGAGTTTAGAGCTTAAGGGAAATCAGCTTCAGGCCGGCTGATTTCGGCTCGGGCAGGAGCGAGATGCATTGTGGGTAAACGCTCTGCATACTGTCTGATCGATGAGTATGTAGTATGCAGTATGCAGTATGTAGTATGCAGTATGTAGTTTCGAACACAGCCTTGTTCTGCTCAGTTAAATCGTGTCTCCACAGCTGAAGTGAATGAAAGCCTTGGCAGGAGTTATTTTTATTCTCTTTACAAACCAAAGTGAAGAAAGAACAGCCTCCTCCAACTGCTACCGCGAGCGGCGTCCCCAGAGGGCCGCAACCGAGCCAGCAAAACAAAGAGGAATATTTCAAATATATATATATATATATATATATATATATATATATATATACATATTGCTGTGTTGAGAATAACTCAGGAATGTGAGAGTGTGTCGGACTCCAAAGGTAAAATGCTGCAGAAGCAGCCGCTGAGCTGCTGTAATTAGGTCAGTGAGAGGCAGGAAAAGTTTAACTTTGTGCTCCCGAGTGTTTCTGTTCCTGAAGACATCCAGTCCTCACCCAGCGGTCCCCTACCAAGGGCTGGAAGAGTTAACTCGTTAATTAGTTGACGCCGATAAATATTTTATCGCGTATTACACTGGAAAAGTATACCAAGTCTTACCAAGTATATTTGTCTCATTTCTAGTCAAAATATCTCATTACACTTAATATGAGACACAACTGCCTAACAAGTTCTATTTCAGCCAGATATAGGGACTTAAGACAATACATCTGGAATATCTTGTCCCATATCATATGAAGCAAGCTTTTTTTGACATTTGAAGAGGTTTTTAAGCTAATTTCAAGATCACTTTTATCTCAAAAGTTTTAAATATCACATCTTATCAGAGATGGGACCAAGTCACACATGTGCAAGTCTCAAGTAATTTTTTCTTGGTCAAGTCAAAGTCACCTTATTATTGCAGTTTTACCTGCAGAATCTGATCTTAATAAAGTGAAAACACAAAGATATAAGTAACTGTCAGTAAACATCATTGGCCAATGTGTCCAACCTGTCCACCCCGTATCATATCAAGCTAACGTTAGCTAACTACCGGCTAGGCTAACAGGATAATATTAGCTAATTTGACGAGCACTTACTGGTCAGAATGGATCTTCAGATGACGAACAAAGTTGGAAGTTGTCGTCTGGCTGTCTGAGATGTTGATGCCGCATGTCTTGCACTGAGCTGTTCGTCTTTTGCCGTCAAAATGGTGATTACGAAAGCCGAAGACAACGACTCTCGGTCCCGCTGACATGTTGATGCGTATCTGATATGAGTTTATTCTCTCCAGTAAACACTAAGGTATGCAGAGAGGGCATGGCTGACTGACAGGGTAGGGATCCAATCATGACGCCATTCTCAGCCTGCGCTCCTACCGGGTAATCCATGTTATTTATTTAATTGATTTATTAATTTTATATTCAAACTGAAAACATGAACTGAATAACACTCAAGTCATTCAAGTCATCGAATCTCAAGTCAAGTGCCGAGTCTTTAACTTCCAAGTCCGAGTCGAGTCTCGAGTCTTTTATTTTTTGTCAAGTCAAGTCACAAGTCATCAAAACAGCGACTCGAGTCCAAGTCACAGCGACTCGAGTCCCCATCTCTGCATCTTATTTCAAGAAATCTTGACAAGACGATTTTCACTAGTTTCATTGGCAGATTTTGTTGCTTATTTCAAGCAGAAACGTCTTTTATTTGTTGTTTTTTTTAAACTTATTTTTGGAGGGGCATTTTTTCCAGTGCAGGAAGGTTTTTGTCTAATATTTTGACGTTTTCCTCTCCCGACAATGCGACGGCCTGCTGAGTAACATCAGCTCCGGCCATGAGCAGACGGCCCTGCGCTCGGCCTTTTGTGTGTGAGTGCAGCATCAGGCGCGTGCTTCTCCTCATTATCCCAGATGTGATGGGAACGGACCTCAGAGCGGCCGGACAGACGTCTCACGACTCTCCGTCCACGCCTCGGACGCCTCTTTAGCCTCCAGAGAGCCGTGCGAGGTGTCAGTTCGCCGCTGGTCATTTCAGAGGACGTGTCCGCGGCGGGGAAGCAGCCAGGCGGTGAGGGCGGGGGGTGGGGGGGGTGTCCAGCCTTCACATGCCAGCAGCTGGACACAACATGATGATCAACACTGCATGGTGTGTAAGAGCGACACCGCCTGACCCCGACTACCAGGAGCTGGCCCCTCGCCTCCTCCAGACGGGCCGCCGTGTAATGGGACTAATTGGGCCGGCTGCAGAGGGACGGTGCTGAATCCTCTGAGACGGGGCATCCAAGTCATCCAACGTCCACAAAATATGGTTGGAAAAAGCTGTGGTTTAATTAGCAATGAGCCCTGACTGATCAGGACAGCTCATTTACAGACTGACAGTAATGGTGTAAGGGTGACGTTATCTCTCCTGACCACGACGTTGGCTGACCTTAATTGTAGTAATTAAGTTAGTAAGCCATACTGTACGACTCCCCGGCCGGACCGTAGCCATCCGTTACCACATCGTCTGCCCTCCAATCACGAGACTGCTCCAGATACGCTGCCCAGGGCCAAGAAAAGAGGAGCTAATGAGTCAGAGCAGACGAACAGGCTGATCCAGATGATCAGGGATCACAGAAATGGAAATGTTGGACATCCTGGGCACACACAGATCCTGAACAGCTACTTCTGATCCAGAAAGTCTCTTAACTATCTGAGTGAAAAGCCGCCGAGGAGCTTTTAAAACATGTCCACCTTAAATCTACCGACTGTGATGTTTAAGGGATAAAACATCTGTAAAACCTGTAGAACTCACACACAGAAACGGCTGTTTTATGAGCGGAGCCACAACACGTGTGATCAGGATGTTCGATTCTTCTTTCTAACGAATTAAATACTGCAGCAGAGGGAGAATTTCTGTTTAAACTTCTAATATCTGCATGTCATACTCATAATCTGTTACTCAGGTAACGCAGGCTTTTATTATTTATTTTATTTTGTAAAAGTCTGCTGCTGTCTGCTGTGGAACAGGAAAAGAAAGTAATCGGCGGATCCACCAAACATGGAGAAGGGTACGGAACTTTTACTCGGCCATTTTCATGTTAAAGTTCTTCCAGACGGCGGAGTCGACAGAACCAAAGTCATCTGTAAACACTGCCAAGTTGAATTGTCTTCTCAGCGTAGTAGTTCCAGTCTAAAATATCACTTAAAGGCAAAACACACAACTGATAGCAGCAAGTCATTCAAGGAAACAGACAGTGGAGCGAGGCTTCTACATAAAAACTACAGAAAGATGCTGATGTTAAAAGTGTGTTTGCACAACAAATGTTATGGCACTTTCATTCATATGGCAGCACATTTAAAATAAAGCTAAATGCTAAAAGCTATACACTACTTTTGGATTCATTTTAGGATTCTGCGTACAAATGAGATTAATCGTGATTAATCAGGGAAATCATGTGATTAATTAGATTAAACATTTTAATCGTTGCCCAGCCCTAAAATTAAGCTGCCAGAATTCTTCCAGCCATCAACTCTTGTGTATTTTCTGGATAGAAACGATTCTGAGTGAGTTTGTTAAAGACAAATTTCACAAGTTTTTACATTTATAATCTGGTGAAAAAGATTCAGATTTGGAATTTACTTCACGGCGGCGACTCAGAAAGCACTTTTATAGAGTCAGTAAAGGAGATTCTTGGGCTCTTGTTTGGAACACAGTAATAAAACTTAATAATGAGTCGAATTCAAAGACACATTTTTCATTGTGCTGCTCCGCCGAACGCACCACCACCCTAACTGCAGCCAATCAGGCGAACAAACAAACAAGCCCCGCACGCAGACCAATAACAAGTCATCCATCCTCAATTTTCACTCTCCCTCTTTCATGAGAAGGCCTTTCTTTTCCTTTCTTCTCCTCCTCTGGGCAGTCTCCCACTCCTCATATACATCTGTACAAATTGATTTCCTCTTTACAAGGGAAGATAATGACTGTGGCAACAGAAATACCTGTAAGTGAGGGATAATTACACTGTGAGACGCCACCCGCTGAGTCCCTTTCTCCAAGCCCCCAACAACACGCATTTCAGGCTTCAATGGCACTCAGCGGCACCACACCGGCGAGGCCCAGATTTGATTAAAATTATAGTTCTTTTCGCTTCTACTTCATCTATTAAGATAAGAATCTTGTTCAGGACATTTTTTTTGAACGTGTAAAGAGAGGCTGCTACGATTTAACATTTCCACCCTGCTGTTAGGCATGAAAGAGAGCGTGCCGAGGTCCACTCGTCTGTTAGCCGCCTGCACAAAGCCGCCGCCGCCGCCGCCGCCGATGATTCTGGGTGACCTCCGTCTGCCTCACGCCCTCCAAAGCAGGCGACTCGGGGAAACAGGGTTTACTCCGAGGTGGAAAACATGGAGCTCACCAGGAAAAAGACGCCTTCAAATGCAGCATTTCTCTGTTTGATATGTAGCGATGTTTGGAGACTTTAGCGAGACTGATTCATCAGCTAATGAACTCTATAAAATAATCACCAACTTTGATGTAAATCTACAGAGACGCGCTGTCCTGCTCACTTCATCTGTCTTTTAGTACTCTTTTACTAATTATTACAGAAGCGTATTGCATTCACTTAAAAAAAAAACCTCTGGTTTTTCTGTCTAATTAATTTTTTGGTTTGTTTTTTGTTTTTTTGGCTCACACATAAGCAAAAAAATCTGCCAATGGAACTAGTGAAAATCGGCCTGTCAGGATTTCTTGAAATAAAATGTGATATTTAGGACTTTTGAGTTAAAAGTGATCTTGAAATTAGCTTAAAAAGCTTGTTTCATATGATATGTGACTCATAAACAATTTGTTTTCAAGACTTTTTCACTTAACAAGATATTCCAGATGTATTGTATTAAAACAAGTCCCTATATCTGGCTGAAATAGAACTTGTTAGGCAGTTGTGTCTCATGAAGTGTAACAAGATACTCAATGAGACAAATATACTTGGTAAGATTTAGATTTTTTCCAGTGTACAAAGGGTTTTTTAAGTAAATCTTATGAGTTGTTTTTTTTCAGTTTGGAGACTTTTGTGAGATTGATTCATCATCTAATGAACTCTATAAAATAAACACCAACTTTGATGTTAATCTGCAGAGACGCGCTGTCCTGCTCACTTCATCCGTCTCTTACTGCTTCTTCTTTATCGCGCTTGATGTCTGATTATCACCGTCACTTATTAATTTCAATTTGTTATTGTGCAAAAGATGAAATGAATGCGTTCAAACGGCATTTGAATCGGTGACAACTCTCACAATGATGATCTCCTCTCATTAGGAACCCTTTCTAAAAATCAAAAGCAAACACTTTGCTTCCACTTTTTCTTTTCTTTTTCTATCCTGAAAGTCATGAAACGAAGAGCCGAGAAGCGACTTCCAAACCGAGCGAGTGGAAGGAGGATGGTGGGGGGGGGTAAAGAAAGAAAGAAAAACACAAATGAGAACGGACAAGTTTCCATATTCTGAAGTGAGAAGTGAAAGGTATGCAGATGTCTTCCCAGGTGACAGGTATGTCAGCGCCTGAAAGCCCTGGCAGTATAATTACAACCACACTATCTCCCCCCAGCTCAGGAGCTGCTGGAACAGGAGCGTCTCGCTATCAGATCCCTTCGACTCGGGGAGGAGAACCCAGGGGACTCGCATCTTTAACAAAGCCCATCTCCTCTGCTTTTAAATATCTCTTAGTGCACCCCCCTCTGCCTCCACCCTCCCATCCCCACCCTTCCCTTTGAGCCTCACCCCGTCCTCCCTTTTCCCACCAAAAGATTTCTCAACTTGTTTTTTTTTGTTTTTTGTTTAATATATATATATATTTTTATTTCCGAGTCGAGTGAATGGCACCAAATTCAAATGATGAGCATCAGGAGCGTCCCCTGAGTCCCACTTTCTGTTTCTGAGTGACTGGTCTGATGTGTGCGAGGCCTCTTTAATGGGACATCAAACCTGCCGCCGGTGGAGGAGGACGAGCGCCGCGCCAACACAAACAGAGAAGAAGAGCGGCTTCGCGTCCTCGCCGACGCGCTCAGAAGTGATCAGAGGTCCGCTCAAACAAACCAGAGAGACGCGTTATCGGGCGCTCGTCACCACACGGCTCCATGTGACCCTTCCACCTTCAGAACGACGACATCTTGTTCAGCCGAGCTATTTTTCTTCTGTTTCTGCACATTTAGGCATGTGTTCGAAACCGCCTACTTCTCCTACTACTCCCACTAACTTTAACTTTTTTTAAGTTCCCGGATGCATACTAGATTCTCCGAAATGTTGGGTATGCATCATGAGGTTACTACTCATGAGGCTTTCCAGGGACTCCAGGAAAGCCACAGAAAGGAGATTCTGTGCCGTACGATATGAGGGTGTCTGTTTAAACCGAAACATTTTCCTAAACCTAACCCAATGTTAAGAAAGGTTTAAGAGACAAAGGCTGTGTTCAAAACCGCAAACTTCTCCTATTTATCCTACTACTCATACTAACTTTTTGAGTAAATATGCGAGTTTGAGTAAGCAGAAGTTCCCGGATGCATACTAGATTCTCCTAAATGTTGGGTATGCATCATGAGGTTACTACTCATACTCAAACTACCCAAGATGCAACGTAACGTGACGTCGCCGATCGTCATTTCCTGTCAAAACGGCCGTTTCAAGCTAGCTACAACGAGGGTAGGTTCACTTCCTGTTTTCAAAACAAGAGCACCAATTGTATGGTAATGGCTTTCCCTATGATAAAAGGCAACGGGTATTTTATTTTGTGAAAATAACCGGAAGTGCGTTAGCTCACTGCGGCTAGCTTTAGTAGCGCTGAATTCGTGGGAACAAAATGGTAAACAGCCGGTATTTTGTCAGGTTTTCAACACGTTGGGGATCTAAACGACTACTTTCTCTCCTGAAAATGTTTCAAATGTTGCTAAAGTTTACAGAGTTTAGAGCTCATTTTCTGAGTCGACATGCCCTCTTCATTTAGTAGTTTAAACCATAAATATGCATCATAACTGTTTAAATCTGTAAAATACACACAGTCAGCCCAGTTATTAATGAGTGAACAGATGTTCATTAAGATGTTAAAAGAGTCTGTTCTGACTCAGAGTGAGTCCGAGGTGTCAAACTAAAAAAATGAAATGTCTGTGCAGCCTCTCCGGTTTGAAATATGTGAATTTATTATTATTATTATTATGAATTTATTAAATGTTTCCAGTGTCTGTTTGTGTTGAGCCGGGACTTTTCACAACTTCTGCAAAGCATAAAGAAGATGAGCTCTGACAAGTTTGGGTCAAAACAGCCTGAGGCGGAAAATAAAATGATTAAATGGCTCCACATTCTCATTTAAAAGACTTGTTTTTTAATTAACAGCATCTGTGGAGCGACCTCTTCCGTTTGTGCAGTTTAAAAAGTAAAGAGATTAATCCAGGTACTTCACGAGGAAAGAACCATTTTTAAAGTATTTAAGTTCCCTAAAGTCAAGCTGGGTTTGACCAAAAGGTTGTTACTGAAGTCACCGTCGTTGTAGATTTCTGGCAAAGTTTTCTATCTAATTTACTTTTTGGTTTGTTTTTCGAGGTAATTTTTTTCAGTTTTTCTGTCTAATTTACTTTTTGGTTTGTTTTGCGGGGTAATTTTTCTCTGTTTTTCTGTCTAATTTACTTTTTGGTTTGTTTTGCAGGGTAATTTTTCTCTGTTTTTCTGTCTAATTTACTTTTTGGTTTGTTTTGCAGGGTAATTTTTCTATGTTTTTCTGTCTAATTTACTTTTTGGTTTGTTTTGCAGGGTAATTTTTCTATGTTTTTCTGTCTAATTTACTTTTTGGTTTGTTTTGCGGGGTAATTTTTCTCTGTTTTTCTGTCTAATTTACTTTTTGGTTTGTTTTGCGGGGTAATTTTTCTCTGTTTTTCTGTCTAATTTACTTTTTGGTTTGTTTTGCAGGGTAATTTTTTTCTGTTTTTCTGTCTAATTTACTTTTTGGTTTGTTTTGCGGGGTAATTTTTCTCTGTTTTTCTGTCTAATTTACTTTTTGGTTTGTTTTGCAGGGTAATTTTTCTATGTTTTTCTGTCTAATTTACTTTTTGGTTTGTTTTGCAGGGTAATTTTTTTCTGTTTTTCTGTCTAATTTACTTTTTGGTTTGTTTTGCAGGGTAATTTTTCTCTGTTTTTCTGTCTAATTTACTTTTTGGTTTGTTTTGCAGGGTAATTTTTCTATGTTTTTCTGTCTAATTTACTTTTTGGTTTGTTTTGCGGGGTAATTTTTTTCTGTTTTTCTGTCTAATTTACTTTTTGGTTTGTTTTGCGGGGTAATTTTTTTCAGTTTTTCTGTCTAATTTATTAGACAAAAAAAAAGGTCGTTACTGAAGTTACCATCGTTGTAGATTTCTGGCAAAGCTTTTCCTGAGGAATTTATTACCACTGAGTTCACGGATGCTGAGAGGAAACTTGTTGACCTTAATGTGTTGAACTTCAACGAGTCTCTGAATCAGAAGTTTGAATAAATTTGAAAATGCAGTCTGAATATTTTCAGTCACTCTTTTACTGGTTTGTGTCGACATAAGTTCAAGATCTTTTTTGGGTCAGTTTTTCCAGCTTTTGCTCCTGTTGTGGGATTCATCTTTAGCATTCTGGTTTACCAGCGGCTCTGAACTAGCATCAGCATTTAAATACATTTACATCGGAGAACTTTAAACACTCCTCAGCAGCAAAGAAAGTTTGTTCAAAGTAAATAATGGAACAATTGTTGGTTTTGAAATGAACTTGTCAAACATTCTTTAACTTGAGTGACACTAAAACAAGGCTAAGTGTTGGTTGTTCATGCTAACGCTATGCTAATTCGTCATCAGACAAAAGCGCCGTTAGCTGTTAATTACAGAGGGGATGGAACAGAAGTGTGCAGCTGTAGGACTTGAATTAACTCTGACACTAATGCTCATAATTACATCGGCCATGTACTCGTGCATTTATTCTCAGCAGTCGTTGGCAGTTTTACGCTTACATCCGAAAATGCTCACAGCTGTTAGCGGTCTTTAGCATGCTAACGGCTTCCGATATAATACCCCTCCTTAAACTATTCTTTATCATAATTTCCTCCAAGGATGAATCTGGGGGTCTAGTAAGTAAATTATTTTGATTTGTTTTAACAAAGCTTCTAAGCTCAAGGTACTTGAAAAAATGAGGCCAAACTTAAAGCTCACACTGGAAAAAATGTCCCTCCAAAAATATGTATAAATATGTATTCCGTCAGCCTTTAAATGCAGAATTTGGCCACTTCTGATCCATTTAAATCTTTAAGAATGCGAAGGGGGGGGGCTGTGGAGCCTTTGAGCACACTATGTAATCCTCTACGGCGTGCCACATTTATTCAAACAACAGTAAGATGTCCGCAGACAGCAACAAAGAAGTAAAAATAATAACTTTAACAGCTTGTAAACGATGCATTAATAAAACAATTAATAAAGTTTGCTCTGCAGATGTTTTACAAAGAAGGAAACCGATTAAAATGATACGCATGAAGCACATGGCCAGAAACAAAGCTGTTAATTTAACTCTTGTTTGTTTACTAGAAAAACTTCACACAGCACCTTTAATGAAGCGCGATATTAGAAGCAATGGAGGTCAGAGCAGCCATCTGCTGAGACTCCGACAACATTAAAACAGTACGGGGACTGGCAACTGTCCACACAAGGCAATCAGGATAATTACGTGTTAAACCTATATACGTTAAAGATATAAATAGCATAAAAAGTGCTGAAAGGTCACAAAAGAGAAGAAAAAAAACAGCCGTCAGGAAATCCTCAAGTTAAAAGAAACCAAATCCTGCTGCTTCACACTGGAAAAAATGCCCCTCCATAAATAAGTAAGAAAAACAACAAATAAAAGACGTTTTTGCTTGAAATAAGCAAAAAAATCTGCCAATGGAACTAGTGAAAATTGGCTTGTCCAGATTTCTTGAAATAAGATGTGATATTTAGGACTTTTGAGATAAAAGTGATCTTGAAATTAGCTTAAAAACCTCTTCAAATGAAAAAAAAAACTTGTTTCATATGATATGTGACTCAAAACAATTTGTTTTCAAGACTTTTTCATTTAACAAGATATTCCAGATGTATTGTCTTCAAACAAGTCCCTATATCTGGCTGAAATGGTACTTATTAGGCAGTTGTGTCTTATATTAAGTGTAATGAGATATTTGGACTAGAAATGAGACGAATATACTTGGTAAGACTTTGATTTTTTACCAGTGCAGAAGCTAATACAGAGCTAATAACACAGAATTAAAAACTATTCGGGGGGAAATCAAATGGAAAAGGTGTGAAACAGAACAGCATTTCCATATAAAACACCTCATTGGGCTGGAATCTTCAGGCGAGGTGTGCAGCGTTAACCTAAGTAGGTCAAACTATCTGCAAAGAACGCACCTCGCAAACTTTCCGCCGTCTCCGCCTTCACAGCGCGGGGGGGAGGAAAAACAATTCGCTTGTCACAAACCTGACACCTTTCTCCTTTTCCAGAGGAGGAGGAGGAGGTGAGGAAGAACAGAGGCAAGGAAAAAAACTCCAAAGGAGCGTTTCATTGTTCTGAAGTTTTTTTGCTTTTGCTCCTCTTGCCTGTTGTTGCCACTGAAATCAACACTTACCTTTTCAATGACAACCTGGCAAATTGCCAGACATTAAGGGGAAGTGCACGGGGGCCCTAGGTGTGTTTGTGTGAGTGTGTAATGCCTGGTCCCAGGGGCGGCGGGCGGGATGCTAAAATAGCTCCCGCTCGGCACAGGATGGGGCGTCGGTTAAAAGGTTCCTGATTTTTTTCCAACTCTGTGAAAACAGGCGCAGGTTTTTTTTTTCGTCTTCAGGGACCCCATTACGAGGCGTGGTGAAATTATCTGAGCTAGATTAAACCTGCTGAGCTCTCAGGCAAAATGATTCAGATGAAAACAGCTGGAGAGACAAAAAGCTAAATCCCACTTGGAGCAGCAAAACCATCTCTTTTTGCATTTTTCCCATTTAATAAAAAACACGGAGACAGGGCCAGTTTGTGCTGTGGGCGACCGCCCAGGGCAAACTCTATAGCCGCCTTCGGACAGAGCAGTTCTAATAACTGCCCTTCCCCAGGGGAACTGTTTCAGTCTGCATTGCCACATGAGTCGGACCTGATGGGGACTGATGCGACGTAACCGTCTGCGACAGCGACGTGCTACTTTAGCGCCACATTCAACAACAAAACAGAACAAAACAAAACCCGTAAAAGTAAGGAGAGAAGAAGAAAACACCACCAAGAACTTATTAAACACGCCAAGGTTGTGTCCGTGTCGTATGAGGAAACATTTCAGCCTGACAACATGACAAGGGGCGGAGCTACCGACCACCAAACACCTCCGCCAGATGTGTTCCTCTGGAAACCAGAACAGACCCAGCTGAGGAGAAGGAGCTGAAATGGTTCCAGGAACTGAGGGCCGTGGTCCCTAGTTCCTGAGGGCAGTGGTCCCTAGTTCCTGAGGGAGAAGGTCCCTAGTTCCTGAGGGCCGTGGTCCCTAGTTCCTGAGAGAGAAGGTCCCTAGTTCCTGAGGGCCGTGGTCCCTAGTTCCCGAGGGAGAAGGTCCCTAGTTCCTGAAGGCCGAAGTCCCTAGTTCGTGAGGGCATTGGTCCCTAGTTCCTGAGAGCATTGGTCCCTAGTTCCTGAAAGCATTGGTCCCTAGTTCCTGAGGGCAGTGGTCCCTAGTTCCTGAGGGCTGTGGTCCCTAGTTCCTGAGAGCCGTGGTCCCTAGTTCGTGAGGGCATTGGTCCCTAGTTCCTGAGAGCATTGGTCCCTAGTTCCTGAGAGCATTGGTCCCTAGTTCCTGAGGGCCGTGGTCCCTAGTTCCTGAGAGCCGTGGTCCCTAGTTCCTGAGGGCAGTGGTCCCTAGTCCCTGAGAGCATTGGTCCCTAGTTCCTGAGGGCCGTGGTCCCTAGTTCCTGAGGGCCGTGGTCCCTAGTTCCTGAGAGCATTGGTCCCTAGTTCCTGAGGGCAGTGGTCCCTAGTTCCTGAGAGCTGTGGTCCCTAGTTCCTGAGGGCAGTGGTCCCTAGTTCATGAGAGCATTGGTCCCTAGTTCCTGAGGGCCGTGGTCCCTAGTTCCTGAGGGCAGTGGTCCCTAGTTCCTGAGAGCCGTGGTCCCTAGTTCCTGAGGGCCATGGTCCCTAGTTCCTGAAGGCTGTGGTCCCTAGTTCCTGAGGGCCATGGTCCCTAGTTCCTGAGGGCCGTGGTCCCTAGTTCCTGAGGGCTGTGGTCCCTAGTTCCTGAGAGCCGTGGTCCCTAGTTCCTGAGAGCATTGGTCCCTAGTTCCTGAGGGCAGTGGTCCCTAGTTCCTGAGAGCTGTGGTCCCTAGTTCCTGAGGGCAGTGGTCCCTAGTTCATGAGAGCATTTGTCCCTAGTTCCTGAGGGCCGTGGTCCCTAGTTCCTGAGGGCAGTGGTCCCTAGTTCCTGAGAGCCGTGGTCCCTAGTTCCTGAGGGCCATGGTCCCTAGTTCCTGAAGGCTGTGGTCCCTAGTTCCTGAGGGCCGTGGTCCCTAGTTCCTGAGGGCCGTGGTCCCTAGTTCCTGAGGTCCGTGGTCCCTAGTTCCTGAAGGCCGTGGTCCCTAGTTCCTGAGGGCAGTGGTGCCTAGTTCCCGAGGGCCGTGGTCCCTAGTTCCCGAGGGCCGTGGTCCCTAGTTCCCGAGGGCCGTGGTCCCTAGTTCCCGAGGGCCGTGGTCCCTAGTTCCCGAGGGCAGTGGTCCCTAGTTCCTGAAGGCCGTGGTCCCTAGTTCGTGAGGGCATTGGTCCCTAGTTCCTGAAGGCCGTGGTCCCTAGTTCCTGAGAGCTGTGGTCCCTAGTTCCTGAGGGCCGTGGTCCCTAGTTCCTGAGGGCAGTGGTCCCTAGTTCCTGAGGGCTGTGGTCCCTAGTTTCTGAAGGCCGTGGTCCCTAGTTCCTGAAGGCTGTGGTCCCTAGTTCCTGAGGGCCGTGGTCCCTAGTTCCCGAGGGCCATGGTCCCTAGTTCCCGAGGGCCGTGGTCCCTGGTTCCCGTGGGCCGTTGTCCCTGGTTCCCGAGGCCCGTTGTCCCTGGTTCCCGAGGGCCGTGGTCCCTAGTTCCCGAGGGCCGTGGTCCCTAGTTCCCGAGGGCCGTGGTCCCTGGTTCCCGTGGGCCGTTGTCCCTGGTTCCCGAGGCCCGTTGTCCCTGGTTCCTGAGGGCCGTGGTCCCTAGTTCCCGAGGGCAGTGGTCCCTAGTTCCCGAGGAATTGTTATGAGCTATATGCTAAATTAAAGAACTTAAATAACTTCTAATATACATTAACATGGCATTTTGTAAGCTACATGTGGCATCTTTTTGTACCTTTTAGTATTTAACCCTCCTGTTGTCCTGCGGGCCCAAAGTGAGCCACCACCATGTTTAGCTGTAGAGAAAATACCTTAAACTACCTTTTTCCAACATGAAATGTTATGCCTTTTCCTAAAGGGTACAAAGATTGTCTTATGGGTCATTTTTGACCCGTGAATTATAAAAACATTTAAACACCAGAAAAAAGTTCACTGTTTTTTTCCCTTTCAGTATAATTAATTCAGAAGTAATTACTTCACATTTATGTAATAGCAATAATAAACCTTTATTATGTAAAAGAAAACTGAGAAAACAAGAAAACTGTTGGTCCAACTGACCAAAAAAACAAAAGTGTAATCCTGAAAACTGGTGATTGTCTTTTTGTATTGTGTAACAAAAAATACATGATAAAAAATGTATTGAATTGAGTTGAATAGATAAATAACAGGTGGTTTCATCATGCAAAATAGATTTTGTATTTAAAATTCAATTAAGTTGCTTTATTTTGGGGCTTGGGGCTTTATTTTTGACTGATAGGACAAGGGGAGTAAACAGAATGTTAAGAGTGCACAAAGGGTCAAGATTATATATAATAAAATAATACAAATAATATAATATGTTGTTGTGTTGATGGCGGGGTAAGTCTTTTTTTTTAAAGCAGAGAACAGCCAGAACAAGCTGCTCTTGTTGCTAAACGCTGTCGCATCTCACAGCGGAGCTGAAACACCTGGACAGGAAAAGGAGAATCTCACGCCTGTTAACCGAGTGTGAGATTCACATGCCGGCTTTAACCCGAGGACACCGTTCAGCAGCAGAGCTCAGAAGAGGAACAATCACTGCCAGAGCAAATTCCTCAACGCTGCGTTGCAGAGAAGTTGTCCGACACCTCGCCTATGAAATCCTCTCTTATGCACCGATAACTGTGGCGCTACTGTCTATTTGTGCTAAAAGTGGTTTTCCTATATGAATGGAAAATTGCAGAAGGCCAGCTCACACCCAGAGAGGAAAGGATTAAAAGTAAGAGGGAGACCCAGAGATGCATTGTTTCTGTTCCAAAGCATGACGGGACTGTATGTAAAGTCTGCTCACAGCCTTTAATACCAAGATAAGAGTTAGAAAAGTCTCTTTTTTCCTTTTATTCATTCAAATATACTCAAATTTAACATGCTGGGCAACAGGTGAAAGCATGAGAGAAAAAAAACACATATTTAGGTATTGCACCAAGAAGTGGAGCGGACGCCTCTCTTTGGATTTGCTACGTCACCATGGAAACTGATGATGATTACACCACGTTCAGAGTTTGAAATTAAACCTCTTCGTGGTTCTTATCCTGGTGTCGACACCCAAATAACTCACAACGCAGTCAGAAAACTAAGTGGCACAAATTAAATGTCTTGACCAGGAGACCAGACTGTGTTCGAAACCGCATACTAATTCAATTCAATTCAATTCATTTTTATTTATATAGCGCCAAATACAACAAATGTCATCTCAAGGCACTTAGATAGTAAGTCCAATTCAAGCCAATTGGAATTCAATTAATTAATAATAATCATAATTCATAAAATAATCCAATTCGTTCATATAGAGCCAATTCAAAAACAATTTCCTAGCTAAGAAAACCAACAGATTACACTGAAAACTTTTTGTTTTTCGGTCCAATCTCCCGGCCTGAGCGTGCCTGAGGCGACTGTGGAGAGAAACACATACTGCATACTGCATACTGCATACTACATACTGCATACTGCATACTGCATACTGCATACTGCATACTGCATACTGCATACTGCATACTACATACTGCATACTGCATACTGCATACTGCATACTACATACTGCATACTGCATACTGCATACTACATACTGCATACTGCATACTACATACTGCATACTGCATACTGCATACTGCATACTACATACTGCATACTGCATACTGCGTACTACATACTACATACTACATACTGCATACTGAATACTGCATACTGCATACTACATACTGCATACTACACACTGCATACTACATACTGCATACTGCATACTACATACTGCATACTGCATACTGCATACTGAATACTGCATACTACATACTACATACTGCATACTGCATACTACATACTGCATACTACATACTACATACTGCATACTAAATACTGCATACTGAATACTGCATACTACATACTACATACTGCATACTGCATACTACATACTGCATACTACATACTACATACTGCATACTACATTCTGCATACTACATACTACATACTGCATACTGCATACTGCATACTACATACTGCATACTGCATACTGCATACTGCATACTGCATACTACATACTGCATACTGCATACTACATACTGCATACTGCATACTACATACTGCATACTGCATACTGCATACTACATACTGCATACTGCATACTGCGTACTACATACTACATACTACATACTGCATACTGCATACTGAATACTGCATACTGCATACTACGTACTGCATACTACACACTGCATACTACATACTGCATACTACATACTGCATACTACATACTGCATACTGAATACTGCATACTACATACTACATACTGCATACTACATACTGCATACTGCATACTACATACTGCATACTACATACTACATACTGCATACTACATTCTGCATACTACATACTACATACTGCATACTGCATACTGCATACTGCATACTACATACTGCATACTGCATACTACATACTGCATACTACATACTACATACTGCATACTACATACTGCATACTACATACTGCATCCTACATACTACATACTGCATACTGCATACTACATACTGCATACTACATACTACATACTGCATACTGCATACTACATACTGCATACTACATACTGCATACTACCTACTACATACTACATACTGCATACTACATACTGCATACTGCATACTGCATACTACATACTGCATACTACATACTGCATACTACATACTACATACTACATACTGCATACTACATACTGCATACTACATACTGCATACTACATACTACATACTGCATACTGCATACTACATACTGCATACTACATACTGCATACTACATACTACATACTGCATACTGCATACTACATACTGCATACTACATACTGCATACTACATACTGCATACTGCATACTACATACTGCATACTACATACTGCATACTACATACTACATACTACATACTGCATACTACATACTGCATACTACATACTGCATACTACATACTACATACTGCATACTACATACTGCATACTACATACTACATACTGCATACTACATACTGCATACTACATACTGCATACTACATACTGCATACTACATACTACATACTGCATACTGCATACTGCATACTACATACTGCATACTACATACTGCATACTACATACTACATACTACATACTGCATACTACATACTGCATACTACATACTGCATACTACATACTACATACTGCATACTGCATACTGCATACTACATACTGCATACTACATACTGCATACTACATACTACATACTACATACTGCATACTGCATACTACATACTGCATACTACATACTGCATACTACATACTGCATACTACATACTACATACTGCATACTACATACTGCATACTACATACTGCATACTACATACTACATACTACATACTGCATACTACATACTGCATACTACATACTGCATACTACATACTACATACTACATACTGCATACTACATACTGCATACTGCATACTACATACTGCATACTACATACTGCATACTACATACTGCATACTACATACTGCATACTGCATACTGCATACTGCATACTACATACTGCATACTACATACTGCATACTACATACTGCATACTACATACTACATACTGCATACTGCATACTGCATACTACATACTGCATACTACATACTGCATACTACATACTACATACTCATTCGATCAGACAGTATGCAGAGCGTTTACCCACAATGCATTTGGCTCCTGCCTGCTCAAAATCAGCCGGCCTGAAGCTGATTTCCCTTAAGCTCTAAACTCTGTAAACTTTAGCAACATTTGAAAAACTTTCAGGCGAGAAAGTAGTCGTTTAGATCTCTGGTTAAACTCTCTGGTTAAATCTAAACTCTGGTTAAACTTTCTGGTTAAATCTAAACTCTGGTTAAACTCTCTGGTTAAATCTAAACTCTGGTTAAACTTTCTGGTTAAATCCCATCTTCAGACCCACGGAGCCCCACTGCAGCCTCCAGAAGCTGCCCCAGCCTTCACACTGCTCTGCATTCATTTCCATCCTGCCCTCGTTTGCTTTAAAAATCCTCAGAATTGCCTCTTTTTTTTGGGATTTGGCCCCTATCTGCCACCTCCACCCCTCTCCACCTCCTCCTCCGCTGCCTCGGATGGGGAGATGCTGCTGTCCGTGTGCTTATTCAGAGAAAAACGGCCTTTTGTCTCTGCTGCTCCCTGTCACAGAAGGTCACGCAGGCTTACCCCCACCCAGCAAAGCCTCGGCCATTGTTATAATTTGCATTGATGCATAGAGAGAAGAGATAGGGGTGGCGGAGGGCGCGGGGGGAGTTCGCTGTACCATGTGGCAGGGTGGGAGGAGGTTATGCAGAGCGGGGGCATCTTTGCGTGGAAATGTAAGCAACGGATGGACGCTGTATTTCTTTTTTTCCACACACACATGCACAAACCCTCCTCACTCACCCTGGAGGGGGGAACGAAGGCCTCTTCCTCCCAAGGTCTGAGTCAAGGACGGAGCGAGGCCAATCAGTATGCAGATCAGGGCTGGGATGGGGTTTAAGGGTATTGCTCTGATGCAATCACATTAGTTAGGCCGGGGAAGGATTCCCCGCCTGACCTCAATCATCCAGAGGGCTGGAGGAGGAAGTGATGGAGGAAGTGATGGAGGAAGGGATGGAGGCAGTGATGGAGGAAGTGATGGAGGCGGTGATGGAGGAAGTGATGGAGGAAGTGATGGAGGCAGTGATGGAGGAAGTGATGGAGGAAGTGATGGAGGCAGTGATGGAGGAAGTGGAGGAGGAAGTGATGGAGGAAGTGATGGAGTGAGTGATGGAGGAAGTGGAGGAGGCAGTGATGGAGGCAGTGATGGAGGCAGTGATGGAGGAAGTGATGGAGGAAGTGATGGAGGAAGTGATGGAGGCAGTGATGGAGGCAGTGATGGAGGAAGTGATGGAGGAAGTGATGGAGGAAGTGATGGAGGCAGTGATGGAGGAAGTGATGGAGGAAGTGATGGAGTGAGTCATAGAGGAAGTGATGGAGGCAGTGATGGAGGAAGTGATGGAGGCAGTGATGGAGGCAGTGATGGAGGCAGTGATGGAGGAAGTGATGGAGGAAGTGATGGAGGCAGTGATGGAGGCAATGGAGGAGGAAGTGATGGAGGCAGTGATGGAGGAAGTGATGGAGTGAGTGATGGAGGAAGTGGAGGAGGAAGTGATGGAGGCAGTGATGGAGGAAGTGATGGAGGCAGTGATGGAGGTAGTGATGGAGGAAGTGATGGAGGCAGTGATGGAGGAAGTGATGGAGGCAGTGATGGAGGAAGTGGAGGAGGAAGTGATGGAGGAAGTGATGGAGTGAGTGATAGAGGAAGTGATGGAGGAAGTGATGGAGGAAGTGATGGAGTGAGTGATGGAGGAAGTGATGGAGGCAGTGATGGAGGAAGTGGAGGAGGCAGTGATGGAGGAAGTGGAGGAGGAAGTGATGGAGGGAGTGATGGAGTGAGTGATGGAAGAAGTGATGGAGGAAGTGATGGAGGAAGTGATGGAGGCAGTGATGGAGGAAGTGATGGAGGAAGTGATGGAGGCAGTGATGGAGGAAGTGATGGAGGAAGTGATGGAGTGAGTGATAGAGGAAGTGATGGAGGCAGTGATGGAGGAAGTGATGGAGGCAGTGATGGAGGCAGTGATGGAGGAAGTGGAGGAGGAAGTGGAGGAGGAAGTGGAGGAGGAAGTGATGGAGGCAGTGATGGAGGAAGTGATGGAGGAAGTGATGGAGGCAGTGATGGAGGAAGTGATGGAGGCAGTGATGGAGGCAGTGATGGAGGAAGTGATGGAGGCAGTGATGGAGGAAGTGGAGGAGGAAGTGGAGGAGGAAGTGATGGAGGCAGTGATGGAGGCAGTGATGAGGTAGTGATGGAGGAAGTGATGGAGGAAGTGATGGAGGAAGTGATGGAGGCAGTGATGGAGGAAGTGGAGGAGGAAGTGATGGAGGCAGTGATGGAGGAAGTGGAGGAGGAAGTGGAGGAGGAAGTGGAGGAGGAAGTGATGGAGGCAGTGATGGAGGCAGTGATGGAGGAAGTGGAGGAGGAAGTGATGGAGGAAGTGATGGAGGAAGTGATGGAGGAAGTGGAGGAGGAAGTGATGGAGGAAGTGATGGAGGAAGTGATGGAGGAAGTGATGGAGGCAGTGATGGAGGAAGTGATGGAGGAAGTGGAGGAGGAAGTGATGGAGGCAGTGATGAAGGTAGTGATGGAGGAAGTGATGGAGTGAGTGATGGAGGCAGTGATGGAGGAAGTGATGGAGGCAGTGATGGAGGCAGTGATGGAGGCAGTGATGGAGGAAGTGATGGAGGCAGTGATGCAGTGATAGAGGAATTGATGGAGGCAGTGATGGAGGCAGTGATGGAGGAAGTGATGGAGGCAGTGATGGAGGCAGTGATGGAGGAAGTGATGGAGGCAGTGATGGAGGCAGTGATGGAGGCAGTGATAGAGGAAGTGATGGAGGCAGTGATGGAGGCAGTGATGGAGGAAGTGATGGAGGCAGTGATGCAGTGATAGAGGAAGTGATGGAGGCAGTGATGGAGGCAGTGATGGAGGAAGTGATGGAGGCAGTGATGGAGGAAGTGATGGAGGAAGTGATGGAGGCAGTGATGGAGGCAGTGATGGAGGCAGTGATGGAGGAAGTGATGGAGGCAGTGATAGAGGAAGTGATGGAGGAAGTGATGGAGCCAGTGATGGAGGCAGTGATGGAGGCAGTGATAGAGGAAGTGATGGAGGCAGTGATGGAGGAAGTGATGGAGGCAGTGATGGAGGCAGTGATGGAGGAAGTGATGGAGGAAGTGATGGAGGCAGTGATGGAGGCAGTGATAGAGGAAGTGATGGAGGAAGTGATGGAGGCAGTGATGGAGGCAGTGATAGAGGAAGTGATGGAGGAAGTGATGGAGCCAGTGATGGAGGCAGTGATGGAGGCAGTGATAGAGGAAGTGATGGAGGCAGTGATGGAGGAAGTGATGGAGGAAGTGATGGAGGGAGTGATGGAGGAAGTGATGGAGGCAGTGATGGAGGCAGTGATGGAGGAAGTGATGGAGGAAGTGATGGAGGCAGTGATGGAGGAAGTGATGGAGGAAGTGATGGAGGAAGTGATGGAGGAAGTGATGGAGGCAGTGATGGAGGAAGTGATGGAGGAAGTGATATGAGTTCCTCTAGCCTGCCTGCGGTCCCCCAGTGGCTAAAAATGACGATAGACCTAAACCATGCTCTGGAAATTATTCTCTCTGGTAATGTGACCATGCAGATGGCCTGATCGGGAAAGCCGCCTCTTATGACATGGAGGTTGTTTCCCCCCAGAGCCCATATATGGCTATGCCCAAACTGCCTTTCCCCGCCCACAGCTCTTTGGCCAGCTCATTGCTCTGTACATGGATGTAAAAAATCTGTTTAGAGCTCCTGCATCAGAACCTCTAAAGAGCCAGTGGACAGATTTAGTTTTTTCTGGGAAAGTGACGACAGAACCGAAGAGATTTGTGTGTGCGCCAAATATTTCACCGACGAATGTTTCCAGAACTTGGGCCAATACCGCGCTGGCCTTGCCGAACGTCTGAAAATGAACCCTGGATCAGTACCAACTCTCTTTGGCCAAACTACAGACCTCACCTCGGGCTTTCCTGGATGTACAGTATAGTTACATAGCTTGTTACCACAAGAAAGTGTCTGTATCGTTAGCTATGCAGCTAATAGCATCAACTGGGCTGTTGGAGGTGTTTGCATGCCCATGAGATGGTTAGCTCGCTCATTTTAGACTAAAACCCCCTACTTCAAGTTTCCTGAAGAACAATGAATCCGCAGATTCAGTGCATTTCATCAGGATAATGATTCATTCATGGTTCCAGAGTCAAAACGGTCAGTCTGTCTGTGCCGTTAGCTCTGCAGCTAATAGCTCGGTCACTGTCGCTAATGTAACGGTAAATAGCATGAGGTATGCGAGTGGACACCTAATTTACTGTGACGCGAGTGTTGTGTACTTATTTGTTGTTTTGATAGCCGTCCTGCTGTTGGTGTTATGGCGCGCACGATATCTGCCTTTCCCCTGCTTGAAATGACTCGCGCTACGTGCATCTTTCCAAACCAGAGCAATCAGCTGAGAATGTCAAAATCCTCACTCCTGCTTTCCCCTTCACGCACCCCTTTTTTGCTTTGCCTTGTGTAGCACTTGCTTGATGTTTGACTGTGTTAGGAGAGTTGTTCACTAACTAGTTCGTCATATTGTCAAAGTAAGCTCATTTCAACAGGTTTCGCTAGTTTTAGTCGCTAGCATCTTTGCCCCGCCTTTCTCCTCCTAATTTGCATTTAAAGCTGCAGACCATAAACAGCTCGTTCTGGGGATCCTAAGGAAAGCTAATTTTTGGGACTGGCTATAATTCTGCACCAAGGCAGAATTTTGGGGAAAAAAAACTCAGATACAGTTTTAGGGGAACACTAAAGCCTATAAAAATATATAAAAGCCTCCATTTATTTTCATGCCATGGCACCTTCTAACTTTCTGGTTAAACTTGAACTCGGACCACCTGCAGCCACAGACTCACCTTCTCCCGCCTCCTCTTTATTCCCTCAGCTGAGGATGCTCACAGGCAGAGCTGGCAGAGTGTCACTTATGATATTTGGTCAGATGAAACTGATGGAAAACGAAGATTTGTGGAAATGTGAAGCTTTAACTTTTTTCCTTTTAAGCCACTCACTGAGAAATCTGGCATTATCCCGAGAGGAAAAGCTAAACACGATGAACTTTTCAATCATGAGATTGGCAGATTGATGCGAGTGTTTTAAATACAATTAGGCGTCGGGTGGCGTGAAGCTTTGTTGAGTCGACTTCATCTGAACTTCAAAAACACACACAAAAAGAGTTGCTTCGTGCACGTAGTCTCGTAAATAATGTTTGAAATAATAGGTTGACATTTTGAGAAAAAGAGTTATGCAACCAGCTGATTTTAACGCGACAGACGGGACTAATACTGGCCGGAAATTTGTTAAAAACAAAGAACTTGAAGCACTTCTTAGGCTCACTGATGTAATATGAGAGGCGTCTTCTTCCTCTGTGAAGGAGGTTATGTGGTTGGCACGGTTCGTTTGCTCTCCAACCAAAGAGAAAGGCCAGATTTGGATAGAGAAAGATTGTATTCACACTAGAGATGGGACCAAGTCACACATGTGCATGTCTCAAGTCTTAGCTTTCAAGTCTCAAGTAATTTTTTCGTGGTCAAGTCACCTTATTATTGCAGTTTCACCTGCAGAATCTGATCTTAATAAAGTGAAAACACAAAGATATAAGTAACTGTCAGTAAACATCATTGGCCAATGTGTCCAACCTGTCCACCCCGTATCACATCAAGCTAACGTTAGCTAACTACCGACTAAGCTAACAGGCTAATATTAGCTAATTTGACGAGCACTTACTGGTCAGAATGGATCTTCAAATGACGAACAAAGTTCAAAGTTATGCTAGATGCTTAACACTCAAGTCATTCAAGTCATCGTCTCTCAAGTCAAGTCAAGTGCCGAGTCTTTAACTTCCAAGTCCGAGTCGAGTCTCAAGTCTTTTATTTTTTGTCAAGTCAAGTCACAAGTCATCAAAACAGCGACTCGAGTCGACTCGAGTCCAAGTCACAGTGACTCGAGTCCAAGTCACAGTGACTCGAGTCCCCGTCTCTGGTTCACACGTTGCAGAAGGTTCTTGTAGCTCATTCTGGGCGGTGTTACCAGACTCAGGACTAATGTGGCTAAATGGTTTCAGCTGTGCTCCAGAGTCCAGTTTTACAGAGTCCGTGACTTTCGGACACCACGAAACTTTACGGCATCCAAAAATAGTTTGATCACATTTTTATTCGATGTCACAGTCAACAAGAGTCTCGTGCCTTCTACTCAAACCTAGTTTGTGGCTCAGTTGTTTCTGGATTAACCTCTTATTGCATGTGCACGTCTGGGCATGTTAAGTTTATTGGTGACTCTAAAAAGTGAGCGTGAATGCTTGTCTCGTTTGTCTCTGCGTTAGCCCCCGATGGACTGGCGACCCGTCCAGCGTGTACTCTTCACCCGATGGCATCTAGGGTAGGCTCCGCCCCCACAGACCCTGAATTGGATTAAATGGGTAATCGAAAATGAATGGATGGATAATGTGTTGCAAATGCTGTAGCCTACCGTTGAAACTGTGCTCGTTGCCCTGTCGATGTTGCTTCTCGTTTCGAGACCTGATCGGTTATAACCCCTAACCCTTTGTTATATTTATAAGTAATAAAACAGGTGGGCGGAACCACTATTATTAGAGACACTTTAACTTTAGACATTCATGTAGTTTCCTGATGTTTAACTGTAGACATGGGTTAGAGTTAACTAGAGCAAATGTTTCCATTCTGCTGCTGAATTGAACATCCTTCCTGGGTTAATTAGGGTTAGGGTGGCTGGTTTCAGCACTCTGATGTTTCATTGATCCTCCTCCTGATCAACTGATCATTCAGTTAACTCCTCCACTGACACTTCCTGTTAGATCAAACTTTAACCTTTGACCTGTCCTTTAGGTGCTCCTCCTGTAAAATGTAAAACTTTAAACACATCGCCCTCTAAAAACCTGTTCAGGCCGATTTCTTTATTTTCTAAAACGTCTCTTTACTCCTCTGACCTTTAAAGTTTTAGGTCTTTATATGAATTCTCATTAAAGGCAGGATCACTATTAGAAAAGGTTGAGATTAACTGCAAGATCTTACTCATAAGAACTGAGTCTTTCAGGAAGACCAACAGCTGGTATAGGCAAGGCAAGTTTATATGTACGGCACAATTTAACAACCAGGCGATTCAAAGTGCTTTAAAGAGACATTAAAACAGTCGAAATAAAAAGCATGATTAAAGTTTTAAACGAAAAAGAAAGAAATAAGAACAATAGATAAAATCAGGAGTTAAAATGTGATTAAGTTTTGAAACTCGAGCTTCAGATTCTGAGCTTTATTCAGCTGAAAATAGGTGTGTCTTCAGCCTGGACTTAAACACACTGAGTGTTTCAGCTGATCTGAGGCTTTCTGGGAGTTTGTTCCAGACGTGTGGAGCATAGAAGCTGAATGCAGCTTCTCCATGTCTGGTTCTGACTCTGGGAACTGATAGAAGACCGGATCCAGATGACCTGAGGGGTCTGGAAGGTTCATACTGGGTCAGGAGGTCACTGATGCATTCTGGTCCTGGACCATTCAGAGCTTTATAGAGCAGCATCAGAACTTTAAAGTCTATCCTCTGATGGACAGGACTTCAGACTCTGATTGTCGTTCTTCTGTATTCAGGCATTACATTCACACACCTTATATTCTGCTGCTGGTTTGGTGGAAGTGTCCTCCGGTGGCTCCGTTTCCACCTCACACTGGAAAAAATCAAAATCTTACCAAGTATATTTGTCTAATTTCTAGTCAAAATATCTCATTACACTTAATATGAGACACAACTGACTAACAAGTTTCAGCCAGATATAGGGACTTGTTTGAAGACAATACATCTGGAATATCTTGTTAAATAGTTTTGAGTCACATATCATATGAAACAAGCTTTTTTTTTTCATTTGAAGAGGTTTTTAAGCTAATTTCAAGATCACTTTTATCTCAAAAGTCCTAAATATCACATCTTATTTCAAGAAAAATCTTAACAAGCCGATTTTCACTAGTTCCATTGGCAGATTTTTTTGCTTATTTCAAGCAAAAACGTCTTTTATTTGTTGTTTTTCTTACTTATTTTTGGAGGGACATTTTTTCCAGTGTGTGGAGTGGAAAAAAGTCAAAATCTTACCAAGTATATTTGTCTCATTGAGTATCTCATTACACTTAATATAAGACACAACTGCCTAACAAGCACCATTTCAGCCAGATATAGGGACTTGTTTTAATACAATACATCTGGAATATCTTGTTAAATGAAAAAGTCTTGAAAACAAATTGTTTTGAGTCACATATCATATGAAACAAGCTTTTTTTTCATTTGAAGAGGTTTTTAAGCTAATTTCAAGATCACTTTTATCTCAAAAGTCCTAAATATCACATTTTATTTCAAGAAAAATCTTAACAAGCCGATTTTCACTAGTTCCATTGGCAGATTTTTTTGCTTATTTCAAGCAAAAACGTCTTTTATTTGTTGTTTTCTTACTTATTTTTGGAGGGGCATCTTTTCCAGCTCAGTCAGACACACCTGAGCTGTTCCTGCTGAGGATTCAGAGATTCTCCGTCTTCAGGAGTGACTTTAGGTCGTAGTTTGTGACTTTCAAAGCCTATTTCAACAGTTTTCTCGCAGTCGTGTTTGTTGTTTGTTGTTGTTTGTTGTGGTTTATGATACTCTGTTAGTATGTGCTTCTTTTAATTTAACACACCTGATAACTGCGTTTCAGAAGCCGCGGTGTGAATAAAGTCGGATTGTTTTTTCATTCGCCCTCTTTCTGATCGTGTCGCCTTTGATGTGGACTGGACAGGCTCTTAGTTGGAAAATCCTCCCCTGCTTCAGTCAGCTGTGGCCTCAGAGGGAGGAAGGTAATTTGCCCCTCCACCAACACCCCACTCCGGTGCTTTTTCTTTCTTTTTTTTTGTGAGAAATCTATGTCTGGGTTGTAAATTTCTTCCAATTCTTCCTCTTTCACTCCTTCTATCTTTCCCCCTTGTCTGAATTAATGAGATGGGGTTTGATCAGGGCAGCCAAGTGTTCAGTGGGAAATCTCGCGGCTCGCCTTGTGTCCCGTAATAGAATTTGCATCTAATGCATACATAAATCAAACATCTTTCTGGACATTTTCATATGCATAATGTCATTTCATTCTGTTTCTTTCCAAGTGGGGAGCTGAGCTGGGCTGGGGGAGGGCTGGGGGTGTTTGGTGGGGGTTATATGTAGGTGGCTGTGGGGGGTTGTTGGTGCAGAGAGGTTATTTTGTTTTTATATTTCGTTCTTTTTGTTCCAGTTTCTCACTTTTTTTTTTTTTTTGACTTTCTCATAATGCTTTCAATTTATTTTGCTGACTGCGTAGCCGCGCTGTGAAGCCATGCATCGGAGATCTTTGGGGTTTTGGCTGTCAGATACTTTTACTGAGAGATAAGAAAGAGACAATGCATGTGGATACGTGCACACGCCCGGTGTTTGTTGGTGTGCGCGTGTCTGACGCATGTTGATGAGTGTTCAGAAGCAGCAGAGGAAGCTGCTTCATCACATCTCTACCTTATTCTTGGGGGGCTTTGTTATGTAAATGCAGGAAAAAACCAGCAGATTCAAAGTGCTTTTTCTTCACAAGGAAGTAGGAGATAAAAAAAGAAGCAAGTGACAAGGTGTCTTGATTGTCCTTAGTGCTTTGCTGCTCCTGCTCTAACAAGGCTTGATATTGTAGAAATTCTATTTGCAACCGTCTCAATTTGCATGTCTCGGACAGTGTTCATGTGCTCTATTAACTCTCCGTCTGCGAAGAGGAGGCAACGCATTTAAATGCGTGACAATTACATATAGTGGACCGATTGTGCATCCTGTGCCGCCAACAGTCGAGTGTCCAAATTGTGCAGTAATAATTGTAATAGCAGCACAAACGCGCACAGCAGAGGATGCATTTTCATTTGTTGAGGAGAAGGACGGACTCGCCTGCCTGAGGAATATTCTTCTTCTTCTTCTAAAAAAAAACACACCTGAGGCCGTTTTTCTGTTGTCACATCGGAAGGAAAAGCAGACGTGTTGGTTTTCAAACTCAAAAAAGGAGAAATCGATCAATTAAAATCAATTACTTAAAACTACGGCTGGGCAACGATTAAAATGTTTAATCTAATTAATCACATGATTTCCCTGATTAATCACGATTAATCTCATTTGTACGGTTTGAACCTCCAAACCAGTTTTTAAATTAAGTTTTTGTGGAAGATTGATATATTTTTGCAAACGGTGTGAGTTTTATGAAGCGTTAAAGCAGAAAAGGAGATATTTCTAATGTTCTGATCTGCTTTAAGATTTGCTGTGGCAGGTACACTGGAAAAAATCTAAATCTTACCAAGTATATTTGTCTCATTGAGTATCTCATAACACTTAATATGAGACACAACTGCCTAACAAGTTCTATTTCAGCCAGATATAGGGACTTGTTTTAATACAATACATCTGGAATATCTTGTTAAATGAAAAAGTCTTGAAAACAAATTGTTTTGAGTCACATATCATATGAAACAAGCTTTTTTTTTTCATTTGAAGAGGTTTTTAAGCTAATTTCAAGATCACTTTTACTTCAAAAGTCCTAAATATCACATTTTATTTCAAGAAATCTTGATTTTCACTAGTTCCATTGGCAGATTTTTTTTACTTATTTTTGGAGGGGCATTTTTTCGAGCTTTAGATTTATACATTTTGAATTGAATTGAATTGAAAAACTGGACATTTTGAGCTTTAGTGAGTCTGTTTTTCTATAAATTGATATTTTTGTTCAACTTTCACACACAGAAAAAAAACAAGATTCCACTTTGTGATCAGTTCAGACACCAGAAACATCTGAAAATCACAGATTACGGCTGCATTCATCAACCAAAGGTGTGTATGTGGCACCAGGTGAACCAGTTCCTCGCCTTGGCCCTACCAAGGTCCACAGATTCTGGATCCCCTGAAGCTAAAGGCCACCTCACCTCTGCCAAACAGAAGAGTTGGGATTTTAAATGCCAATCCATGCTGTTCTCCCCGACCCTGATCGATTACTAAACCTAACTAAGTGGCTTGAACTGAGAAAAGTTGAAATCGAGGGAAAAGCAGGTCAACTGTACGACTGTGAAGTGTTTTCGGGGCCTCTGCTGAGTGGTCAGCATCTTCCCCGGCAGGCCTCGCCTGAAGTGAGACGCTTGTTGTAACACCTGCGTCTGATAACGGATTAAAAACCAGAGAAGAAGCAACAGTCAGCGGAGTTAATACATCAAACATGTGCAGCCCGCGGCCACAGAGCTCCACCGGTGTCTAAAGCTTTCCGCCTGCCACACTTTTACATGAGTTTATTTTAACCCATCTTCCTGCCAGCAGTGGATTAATACGCCGCTGAAAGTAGTCCCGCCATGGGCCTAATTTCCTCCTGTTTCAGTAAAACTTCAACAAACTGTTTTTAAAGTAATTCTGGGTTATTTTTGTGTTGCACTTTAGTTTATTTTAACCCAGCAAGGCAAGGCAATTTTATTTATAGAGCACAATTCGTACACAAGGCAATTCAAAGTGCTTCACAGCTACATAAAATCACAAGAAGGCAATAAAATCATTAAAAAGAAAAAAAAAAATAAATAAATAATAATAATAATAATAAAATAATAATAATACTTTTTTAAACCCATTAAAAATAATCATAAATTAATTAATTTAAAAGTGAAGAGTGCAGATAAAATACTTTCAGGTGTCTGCAAGCCAGCAGTGGATTAATACGCTGCAGAAAGTAGTCCCGCCATGGGCCTAATTTCCTCCTGTTTCAGTAAAACTCAACCTACTGTTTTTAAAGTAATTCTGGATTATTTTAGCAGAATGTTCAGATGTGGCTGAAGTTGTTCTGCAGCAGGTCAGGATGCCGGTGCAGCAGGCGTCTGAGCCGCGGCGGCGTGGCACAACTTCGTGCTGACCTCGGCGCGGCCCGTCTCCCTGCTCTCTAATGTAATGTGACGAGGATTCTGCGCTGTGACGCTGGCAGCATCGTCTCTGTGTTTACTCTGTCAGGACTCGTCGCCTCTGTCCTCTTTGATATTAATTCAAATGTGAAGTATTTTCGTCCGTGTTTCAGCACAAATCAACGAGCGGCGAACGCTGACGAACGCAGGAGGACGGCTGCTCGGCAGGCCGCGTGCGTGTTAGCAGAGACGCTTATTTAAAGCTAAATGTTGTTTTTCTGCAGCCCTGCCGACCTGAAACGGATTGGACCGCTGATAGCAGCCACTTAGCCGCCTTCTCTTTATTTTGTGCCAATGGATATTTTGCAGAGGCCAGGCCTCAAGTTGACAAAATGAGAGAAGACTCAACGTTTTGTGACTCACGACTTAACTTGGACTTGAACCTCGCGACTTGAAGTGATCACACAGAGGCGGATTGATCTCTGGAGACACTGAGAACAGCAAACTTCTCCTTCTGAACTACTCAGCAGTTATTTAGCATCTCTGTCCAGAGACGTTGGTGTGAAATATCTCTAAACTATTGGGCCAGTTTAAAGGGACAGTTCGCCTCTTCTGACATGAAGCTGTGTAACATCCCATATCAGCAACATCATTTCTGAACATCTTCTTACCCCCTGCTGCGTCCTGTGAGCAGAGTTCCAGCCTCGTTTTGGTGCTGATGAAGGTAGTCCGGCTAGTTGGCTGGGGTTTAAAAAATAAAGCGTTTTGCTTCTCAAAACAATATGCGTTCAACAGAGTAATACATTTGCATCATAAAATGGTTCTCCAGGAAAAAGTCAGACCTCACAATCTCTTGGCCCTATTTTCTGTCGTTCCTGCATACTGCATACTGCATACTTCCATACTGCATACTCATCGATCAGACAGTATGCAGAGCGTTTACCCACAATGCATTTCGCTCCTGCCCCAGCTGAAATCAGCCGGCCTGAAGCTGATTTCCCTTAAGCTCTAAACTCTGTAAACTTTAGCAACATTTGAAACATTTTCAGGTGAGAAAGTAGTCGTTTAGATCCCCAACGTGTTGAAAACCTGACAAAATACCGGCTGTTTACAATTTTGTTCCCACGAATTCGGCGCTACTAAAGCTAGCCGCAGTGAGCTAACACACTTCCGGTTATTTTCACAAAATAAAATACCCGTTGCCTTTTATCATAGGGAAAGCCATTACCATACAATTGGTGCTTTTGTTTTGAAAACAGGAAGTGAACCTACCCTCGTTGTAGCTAGCTTGAAACTGCCGTTTTGACAGGAAATGACGATCGGCGACGTCACGTTACGTTGCATCTTGGGTAGTTTGAGTATGAGTAGTAACCTCATGATGCATACCCAACATTTCGGAGAATCTAGTATGCATCCGGGAACTTCTGCTTACTCAAACTCACATACTAACTCAGAAAGTTAGTATGTATGGGTCCACTAAGAGCCGGTCCAAACACCCTGGACTCAGCCTGACTCTGCAGAGGAAGCTTCTGTCAGATCCTCAGATATATGAATGCTCTGACGTCGGCGGCCCCCTGACCACACATGCTCAGAGTGTGCGATCCCTTGAGCTGGATCAGACTCGTCGGGGACCACCCAGCCATTTGCACATTGCCTAAACAGTCAGATGGAATCCCCTTAAAAGCACAAACCCAAAACCTGGGCCGGAGACGTTTAATTGGCTCATTTGGAGGCACCCTTTTTACCCCACATTGGGCATTGTAAGAACGGCGTCACCCAAGCGTTTCAGATCATTTACACCCTCCATTTGACATTTTTTGGGGGTTTTTGAGCAGGAGACTGTAAATATAATGTGCGATATTTCACATGAACTACATCTGCAGTGCACGTACCTTCGGGAATCAGAAAGTCTGGATGCTGTGAAATCAGACATGAATGAGTAAGCAGTGAGTCAGAGCACAATCAGCATCTTCCACCACTGCACACTGGAAAAAAATCAAAGTCTTACAAGTATATTTGTCTCATTTCTAGTCCAAATATCTCATTACACTTAATATGAGACACAACTGCCTAACAAGTTCTATTTCAGCCAGATATAGGGACTTGTTTTAATACAATACATCTGGAATATCTTGTTAAATGAAAAAGTCTTGAAAACAAATTGTTTTGAGTCATATTTCACATGAAACAACCTTTTTTTTGACATTTGCAGAGGTTTTTAAGCTAATTTCAAGACCACTTTTATCTCAAAAGTCCCAAATATCACTTTTATTTCAAGAAATCTTGACAAGCCGATTTTCACTTGTTCCATTGGCAGATTTTTTTTGCTTATTTCAATCAAAAACGTCTTTTATTTGTTGTTTTTTTACTTATTTTTGGAGGGGCATCTTTCCCCACTGCAGCAGTCAGATGTGCACACGCCAAACGTAGCATTTCCATCTTATTTGTCAGCGGCGCCAGGTACTAACAGCACCCTGCAGCTCCATCACGCTCAGATCTTCTCCTCGTCTCATGCCGCAGCCATATGTGAGCCTGACAACTTCTCCGGTGGAGGCTGAATTCAAACAACCACCTCCAAAGCTGTGTGGACGCAGCGAGATGGAACCTGAGGCGTGGCAGCTGTAAAGGCAGGTGTTGGCCAACATGCGGGATGCTGCCTCTCTGACTGGACATGTCACACTTCCTTCAGTCAGCTGCTGGAGAACATCTGGGCCTCGGCGGCTGACGCTCTGGAACGACTCGCGTAGTCTGCGCTGGACCGCCGTGACACGTTGGACGGCTGCGCGATGACAAGGAGGCATCTGTGAGCCGGGGAGAACAAGCAGCCCCATTAGTGTTCCTACACGGGTTCAGCTGACACGGATTCCTCTCAATCCCGACATCAGGAGTTTCACGCTGCAGCTTTCAATCCACCGCGTTGTGCTAAAACTGGAAGTTTTGAGCAGTGTTTGAGTCCCAGAAGAAGCTCTGATCCACACACTCATCGTGTTACTGACTGAAGACGAGAAACGGGTAACAAAAAGGCAGAAAATGTCAAATAAATAAGTTTAAAAATAGGAAACTCGAGTAGGGATGTAAACGGTTAATCGACTATCGATGAATTGTCCAAATTAATTTAATTGTCGACTGATTGCACTGGAAAAAATGCCCCAGCAAAAATAAGTAAAAAAACAACAAATAAAAGACGTTTTTGCTTGAAATAAGCAAAAAATCTGCCAATGGAAGTAGTGAAAATCGGCTTGTCAAGATTTCTTGAAATAAGATGTGATATTTAGGACTTTTGAGATAAAAGTGATCTTGAAATTAGCTTAAAAACCTCTTCAAATGTAAAAAAAAAAGCTTGTTTCATATGAAATCCGACTCAAAACAATTTTAGATTAATTAACGATGAAAACGACGCACAATGCAAACTCTGCGGCGCTACATTGAAATTCAACAGCTCTACAAGTTCATTAAGACACCACCTGAACAACTCGCATGTAGCCATTCTGTCGCCTTCACAACCTACAACGCTGCTGTGGTGGGAAGGCGAGTACACTGTAAAAAATGCCCCTCCAAAAATAAGTAAAAAACAACAAATAAAAGATGTTTTTGCTTGAAATGAGCCAAAAAAATCTGCCAATGGAACTAGTGAAAATCGGCTTGTCAAGATTTCTTGAAATAAAATGTGATATTTGGGACTTTTGAGTTAAAAGTGATCTTGAAATTAGCTTAAAAACCTCTTCAAATGTAAAAAAAAAAAGCTTGTTTCATATGAAATATGACTCAAAACAATTTGTTTTCAAGACTTTTTCATTTACCAAGATATTCCAGATGTATTGTATTAAAACACGTCCCTATATCTGGCTGAAATAGAACTTGTTAGGCAGTTGTGTCTGATATTAAGTGTAATGAGATACTCAATGAGACAAATATACTTGGTAAGATTTAGATTTTTCCCAGTTTTTGCTCATACTTTAAATCTGGCCGTCAATGACGGATTCGCTGCTGGTGTCAAAATTAATTTTATTTCGCTTAATGTTTCACATGCAACAGGTGAGCCAGTGCACAATTATTTTTTATCTATTTTAACTTTCTGCTCATAATTTATTTTGTTAAACTACATAAACGCCATTTTCTGCACAGTATCCTAACTGGTACAATAAAACATCAATTGTGCAATATAAACATGCATTTTTATTCAGTAAATAAGCAATATTTTGCTTTTTATGTTAAAGACAATATTGATACCGTGAGAAATTTACATTCTCAGGAAAAAAGCCGCTCATCAGTTAATCGTTAATCGATCGATAAGGTCAATCAACTCAATGATTAATGAATGAATCGATAATTTGCATCCCTAAACTGGAGTTCTAAGATGCAGATTTATATAAGACTTTATTTACTTAACTTTTATTTTCTGCTGGGAACAGCTCTGAAAGGTTTGATCCTCTGAGTTTCTGCAGCTCCACAGAGCTCAGTGTGATGAACGCTGGGTGTGGGCGGTGTTAAATGAAGGTAATGAGATTAAGCTTTCCTTAGGATGTGGCTGTATTTTATTCAATTAAGTCATTTAACAAAACTTTAAGTTGGGAAGAGCTCATATCTTTTTTTTTATTTCAAGCACAAAATGAGCTGTTCCTTAATGTCTTTGACCTTCATTTTAAGTGTTTAACTGTTTTTATATCATGTTCTCTGTCTCTGTTCTGCTTTTCCTTCTGGTCATCACTTTTCTTTCTGCCTCCGCCCGTATTCTCTGGTGATTACTTCCTGTTTCACACCTGCTTTTCGGTTACTGACTGCCACACCTGATCCCTGTTTGTTATCACCTCCCTCAGCATATATCCTCCAGGTTTTCCTTTGTTCAGAGCCACACTGTTGCATGTAGTTTTCTCCCCGTTGTTCTCAGACTCCTTCATCACATTTGTCTTTCTGCTGCTTTATGTTCCTGAGTTTGCTAATAAACTAGGGCTGGGCAACGATTAAAATGTTTAATCTAATTAATCACATGATTTCCCTGATTAATCACGATTAATCGCATTTGTACGCAGAATCCAAAAGTAGCGTATAGCTTTTAGCATTTAGTTTTATTTTAAATGTGCTGCCATATGAATGAAAGTGCCATAACATTTGTTGTGCAAACACACTTTTAACATCAGCATCTTTCTGTAGTTTTTATGTAGAAGCCTCGCTCCACTGTCTGTTTCCTTGAATGACTTGCTGCTATCAGTTGTGTGTTTTGCCTTTAAGTGATATTTTAGACTGGAACTACTACGCTGAGAAGACAATTCAACTTGGCAGAGTTTACAGATGACTTTGGTTCTGTCGACTCCGCCGTCTGGAAGAACTTTAACATGAAAATGGCCGAGTAAAAGTTCCGTACCCTTCTCCATGTTTGGTGGATCCGCCGATTACTTTCTTTTCCTGTTCCACAGCAGACAGCAGCAGACTTTTACAAAATAAAAGCCTGTGAGCAGCAGACTTTTACAGAATAAAAGCCTGTGAGCAGCAGACTTTTACAAAATAAAAGCCTGTGAGCAGCAGACTTTAACAAAATAAAAGCCTGTGAGCAACAGACTTTTACAATAATAAAGTGGGTTGACGTACAGAGGCTATAGTCCTCGCTGTAGCTGGCCCTGGTTCGAGTCCCGCATCGGACGGCCCTGTGCTGCGTGTTGTTCCCCCTCTCTCTGCTCCCTGCTTCCTGTCTCTCTGATTATAAGCTTTTTTTTTTCATTTGAAGAGGTTTTTAAGCTAATTTCAAGATCACTTTTATCTCAAAAGTCCTACATATCACATCTTATTTCAAGAAATCTTGACAAGCCGATTTTCACTAGTTCCATTGGCAGATTTTTTTTGCTTATTTCAAGCAAAAAACGTCTTTTATTTGTTGTTTTTCTTACTTTCCAGTGCAGACTTCTAGGATTGCTTCATTCAGGCAGAATAAAAGTGGACGACTGATATTGATCATGTAAAACAATAAAAAGGTGCAAACACATATGTTACAGAGACATTAACAAAGGCTGTTCAGACTTCTACATGGATGGGACGGTTTTCTGTCTTTTCTTTCTTTAAGGGTGCTTCTGCGAATATTTTGCTAAAGGACTTAATGTGGATTAAACAGACTCTGACCGCCTCTTCTCATGATTATTTGAGCAGAATCGTGACGCAAAGGTCCTTCAGATCTCAGTTTGTAACATTTGCTGCAGATGAACTCTTTGTGCTCTGAAATAGATGAATCACACGGTTCAGAACCGTCTCGATCTGAGGTGCCTGAACAGCGACTTTATTTAGATCTGCTGTCGATCACGGCTGTCAGTCATGACTGTGTACGCTCATGTTGGGCACTTGTCAGGCTCATTAACCTGATTTTCAGTGTTCTGCAGCTCAGCTGTGGAAGCTGCACCTTCACCAGAGCCTGACAGGATGTTGCATCTGCTCAGCGATGTTTGCTGTGTGTCGCTGAACAGTTTAGACAACAGTTAAACTTATATATTCTGCATAAAATGAAGGTAAACGCATGAAACATGATATATATGAGACGATAGACAAGTTTAAAGTGCAGCGCGGGGATTTACGGACGAGGTGTGTGGGATGAAAATATCAGAGCAGCTCCAGTGTAGCCATGCTCACATTCTCTGATGATGATGAATATACAGCACGCACAAATTAAATCAGCTGGTCCGTGGTCAGAGAGTGGAGTTCAGATGACACGCTGCCTCCTTTGCATTCCACAAACAACCCACTGGCGATAGAAGATAAAGCTTCACTTTTCCCCGATGTCAAAGCGCATATCAGAATATGCAGGTAGATTTATTGGGGGCAGCCAGCCGTGCAGTCGTAGCCCGGTCATGTAATGAAGCGAATATACCAGGCGAGTGGTCAGAGAGGCCTGGGCTGGTAAATGACACCCAACGTCTCTGAGCCCGGTGACGAGGAAGGCTTGAAATATTTGCTCAGGAGACTATCTAGGGTAAAGAACGGCAACCCTAAACTTGACATAAAGGGTAAAGAACGGCAACCCTAAATTTAGCATAAAGGGTAAAGAACGGCAACCCTAAACTTAGCATAAAGGGTAAAGAACGGCAACCCTAAACTTAGCATAAAAGGTGGAGAACGGCAACCATAAACTTACCATAAAGGGTAAAGAACGGCAACCCTAACCTTAGCATAAAGGGTAAAGAACGGCAACCATAAACTTACCATAAAGGGTAAAGAACGGCAACCCTAACCTTAGCATAAAGGGTAAAGAACGGCAACCCTAAACTTAGCATAAAGGGTAAAGAACGGCAACCCTAAACTTAGCATAAAAAGTTAAGAACGGCAACCCTAACCTTAGCATAAAAGGTGAAGAACGGCAACCCTAACCTTAGCATAAAGGGTAAAGAACGGCAACCCTAAACTTGACATAAAGGGTAAAGAACGGCAACCCTAAATTTAGCATAAAGGGTAAAGAACGGCAACCCTAAACTTAGCATAAAGGGTAAAGAACGGCAACCCTAAACTTAGCATAAAAGGTGGAGAACGGCAACCATAAACTAACCATAAAGGGTAAAGAACGGCAACCCTAACCTTAGCATAAAGGGTAAAGAACGGCAACCATAAACTTACCATAAAGGGTAAAGAACGGCAACCCTAACCTTAGCATAAAGGGTAAAGAACGGCAACCCTAAACTTAGCATAAAGGGTAAAGAACGGCAACCCTAAACTTAGCATAAAAAGTTAAGAACGGCAACCCTAACCTTAGCATAAAAGGTGAAGAACGGCAACCCTAACCTTAGCATAAAGGGTAAAGAACGGCAACCCTAAACTTGACATAAAGGGTAAAGAACGGCAACCCTAAATTTAGCATAAAGGGTAAAGAACGGCAACCCTAAACTTAGCATAAAGGGTAAAGAACGGCAACCCTAAACTTAGCATAAAAGGTGGAGAACGGCAACCATAAACTAACCATAAAGGGTAAAGAACGGCAACCCTAACCTTAGCATAAAGGGTAAAGAACGGCAACCCTAAACTTAGCATAAAGGGTAAAGAACGGCATCCCTAAACTTAGCATAAAAAGTTAAGAACGGCAACCCTAACCTTAGCATAAAAGGTGAAGAACGGCAACCCTAACCTTAGCATAAAGGGTAAAGAACGGCAACCCTAAACTTAGCATAAAGGGTAAAGAACGGCAACCCTAAACTTAGCATAAAGGGTAAAGAACGGCAACCCTAACCTTAGCATAAAAGGTGAAGAACGGCAACCCTAAACTTAGCATAAAAGGTGAAGAACGGCAACCCTAACCTTAGCATAAAGGGTAAAGAACGGCAACCCTAAACTTAGCATAAAGGGTAAAGAACGGCAACCCTAAACTTAGCATAAAGGGTAAAGAACGGCAACCCTAACCTTAGCATAAAAGGTGAAGAACGGCAACCCTAAACTTAGCATAAAAAGTGAAGAACGGCAACCCTAAACTTAGCATAAAGGGTAAAGAACGGCAACCCTAAACTTACCATAAAGGGTAAAGAACGGCAACCCTAAAGTAAGCATAAAGGTAAAGAACGGCAACCTAAACTTAGCATAAAGGGTAAAGAACGGCAACCCTAAAGTAAGCATAAAGGTAAAGAACGGCAACCTAAACTTAGCATAAAGGGTAAAGAACGGCAACCCTAAACTTACCATAAAGGGTAAAGAACGGCAACCTAAACTTAGCATAAAGGGTAAAGAACGGCAACCCTACAAACAAACATTCCACAAACAACCCACTGGCGATAGAAGATAAAGCTTCACTTTTCCCCGATGTCAAAGCGCATATCAGAATATGCAGGTAGATTTATTGGGGGCAGCCAGCCGTGCAGTCGTAGCCCGGTCATGTAATGAAGCGAATATACCAGGCGAGTGGTCAGAGAGGCCTGGGCTGGTTAATGACACCCAACATCTCTGAGCCCGGTGACGAGGAAGGCTTGAAATATTTGCTCAGGAGACTCATCGGCGGTTTCAATCTCACTACAAATCCATTTTTATGTTTGCCCGCTGATTTATGGCCTTATTTTAACTGTCTTCTACATGCAAATCCATGGCGACCGCTAAGGAAATATACATAATGCGATTCTCAGGGTCATCCCTCCAGCCTGTCAGGTTGAGGTGGTGTGTGCGGAGTTTGGGGGGAGGCGAAGGGACTCAGGAGAATTTCTTTTTCAGAGGTTGGGGGTAGGTATGAGGTGGCCCTCATCTGAATAAAGCCCCCATTAGGCCGTGGGCAGATATTCATGACCTCCTCCCTGACCATTATCCTGATCAGTATATACAGACGAGGTGTCCTCCCCCCATCAGTGGGACGCTCATTTGATTAAATCTGAAAGTACAGAACAATTTCTCACCCAGTTTGATGATGGCTTTTTCTGTTTGTTGTGATTAGGACTGCGTTTGGTCTATTATAATATTCATATTTCACCCTTTCCAGCCACATCCTGGAAGTCTTTACTCCCCCCACCCCGTCTTTCTCAGGAGATACTGATTTGAAAATGATTCCCAGGCAGGCCATTATGATCATATATCGTGACACGTGAAGAGCAACTTTATTAAAGATATCTGTCATCGTGGCTCCTCTGCCAGTCTCCCTGCGTGGACATGACAAAGTAGATTCATCAATTAAACCTCAGCAATTGCATTTGGAGGGATATTAGACTGCCTTTACATTTTCTTTCATATTATTTCACACATTTTTCACACTGAGGTATATGTTAATGAGGAGGCTCAGGCAGGGCTCGCCGCCCCGCTGAAAACAGCTGAAACCCTGGTCTCTATATCCTCTGCAGCTGCAGTGCTGTTTACACTTCATATGGACACGGCACCCATAAATATGAATAGATCAGAGACTAGAGACTGTTAAAGTAAACCTGCATGACCCATCTGTACCGCTCAGTGCAGGTCATGCTAAACGTACCATTATACAGGATTTATCGCACAAATTTCTTCTGTTTAGTGGCTTCTCGTTTCCACTTATATACCAAACTCTCCATGCTCCTCAGTAGATTCACTTGTTCAGATTTGCCCTCCAATCCCTTTTTAAAGGGAAGACGCACAGAGCCTTCAACCAAGTGTGAGGACGATCCATCAGCGCTGGAAAGAATAACAGAGGTGCCTAAAACTGGGTTTATGGCTGACAAAGTGGAGGGTTGGGATGTCAACACTGTCATAGTCCCACATAAAAGGACATTATTACTGCACAACTTCTCAATTTACCTGACAAGCAATATTTGATGCAAACAACCACTGACGTCAGTCTGGGGGTGGGGTTATTGAGACCGACCAGGGGGTGGATGGAGTAGCTCAGGGTGCACTTTGAACTGTGACGTCAGTTAGAGATCCTCACACATTACGCTCGCAGTAACACAACAACACTCCACTAAAACACTGATTACTTCCTTTCTGGGTTAAGACAATAACATTGGTTGATAAAAGTTAGAAACCATCATGATTCTGTCAGAGAACAGCAACCGTAAAGTAGGCATGAAGAGTAAAGAACGGCAACCCTAAAGTAAGCATAAAGGTGAAGAACGGCAACCCTAAACTTAGCATAAAGGTGAAGAACGGCAACCCTAAACTTAGCATAAAGGTAAAGAACGGCAACCCTAAACTTAGCATAAAGGTAAAGAACGGCAACCCTAAACTTAGCATAAAGGTAAAGAACGGCAACCCTAAACTTAGCATAAAGGTAAAGAACGGCAACCCTAAACTTAGCATAAAGGTAAAGAACGGCAACCCTAAACTTAGCATAAAGGTAAAGAACGGCAACCCTAAACTTAGCATAAAGGTGAAGAACGGCAACCCTAAAGTAAGCATAAAGGGTAAAGAATGGCAACCCTAAAGTAAGCATAAAGGTGAAGAACGGCAACCCTAAAGTAAGCATAAAGGTGAAGAACGGCAACCCTAAACTTAGCATAAAGGTAAAGAACGGCAACCCTAAAGTAAGCATAAAGGTGAAGAACGGCAACCCTAAAGTAAGCATAAAGGTGAAGAACGGCAACCCTAAACTTAGCATAAAGGTAAAGAACGGCAACCCTAAAGTAAGCATAAAGGTAAAGAACGGCAACCCTAAACTTAGCATAAAGGTAAAGAACGGCAACCCTAAAGTAAGCATAAAGGTAAAGAACGGCAACCCTAAAGTAAGCATAAAGGTGAAGAACGGCAACCCTAAAGTAAGCATAAAGGTAAAGCTGACAAATTCTGTCTGATCATCAATCACAAGTTTGGTTAATCAACTGAATAAAAAATGTGACATAAATTCAATTTAACAAGAGTCCCACACTGAACAGGCCCCCCGATTTCTGGATGATTGCACCTTTAACCCCTTTAACCTCCAACTGTGGATTAGCTTATCTATATTTGTCCTCATCCAACATGAGGAATGATCAGTTTCATGGTTTCATGGCCAAACATCAGTATAAGACAAGTGGAGAATATGAGATCTGATGGATTCACAAGCAGTTTTTACATGTTACAGGGTCACAGAGGTCCATCAGAGAAATCCACCATCACACATCTTTCTTCATCAGTCTCAGCTGGATGAAGCCATGACTCTGAGGAGAAGCAAAATGAGTCTTTTTACTAAACTTTTAGTTGCACCTCAGTAAATGATAGAAAACACATTGTAGACGATCTACTGCTGCTCTTTCTTATGGTTTAAGTTTCTAACATCAGTATCAAAATGGATCGACGTTTCCGTAAAAGAGCTCTGAAGATATATGTGACAGTGTTTCATGATTTATTTTAGGATAATCTTCGGTGTCAGAAGATTATTTTACCTTTTTCTTCATGTTCAAATGGATTTCTCAGTCCATTATTTTACCCAGCCAGGACATCACCAAGGTACGTCTCATTTAAATACAGAATCTCAAAGCAAATCTCTATTTTTAGGTCATTCCCTTTTCCCTTTGAGAAATTAACCATTCTATTCACTGCATAAATTTTCGGCTTTCGCCTGCATGACACTCGGGGTGCTGAATTTTTTATGGCAAAAAAGCGATGTAATAATTGTTGAACACATGTAAGTGTAGGAGAGTGGGCTCAGTCAGAGCTCATAAAATAGAATTAGCATGTTAACCCTGACTGTGCCTGGAAACAGGAGGGGTGACTGCAGTGAAAAGGAGAAGCCGTGGAAGATGTATTCATTGAAATGGACTCCTCAGTCGGGATTAATGAGGCGGACTGATGCAAGGAGGCGAGCAGCTATGGGAGCCAGGAAATGGACCTGGCATCCCATAAGTACTGCACATACATGTGCTCTGTAAGTATGTTAATATTCATCCATCTCTCAGTGCATGTAATGATCTCAGCCTTCACCACGGCCCAGGAATATCACGACTGATATGGAGACTTTGGAACACTGAAAACGGTCTGTTCGCTAACTCAGCTGACGTGTATAACAGCGTAAATAACCATCTCCCAGAAAACATGTACCTCTCAGGAACTTTAAAGTTTGATTAAAAGCTCTTGTTGGTGCAACAGCAGAAGCAACCAAAGAATATTTAGCTGTTTGTTCGAAAACATGCATGACCTGTCCGGGTGTTCCCCTCCTCCTTTAGCCCAATGAATGCTGGGATAGGCTCCGGCCTCCTGCGACCCCGAGTTGGATGAAGCGGGCACAGAAACTGGATGGATGTTAAGGATTCAGGCTACACTGTGAGGCCTTTGGTCCCGTTTGGACAAGTGTTCGGAGCTTTGTGTGAACTAATGGGTCCTAAATCTGGTTTCAAATTCATTTCTGTTTCAGTCCACATCAACTAATCCATAAAGACACACATTGTACTTTATAGTCTTTACAGATTTATTGTGAAAGGTAAAGAACGGCAACCCTAAACTTAGCATAAAGGGTAAAGAACGGCAACCCTAAACTTAGCATAAAGGTGAAGAACGGCAACCCTAAAGTAAGCATAAAGGTGAAGAACGGCAACCCTAAACTTAGCATAAAGGTGAAGAACGGCAACCCTAAAGTAAGCATAAAGGTAAAGAACGGCAACCCTAAAGTAAGCATAAAGGTAAAGAACGGCAACCCTAAAGTAAGCATAAAGGTAAAGAACGGCAACCCTAAAGTAAGCATAAAGGTAAAGAAAGGCAACCCTAAACTTAGCATAAAGGTAAAGAATGGCAACCCTAAACTTAGCATAAAGGTAAAGAATGGCAACCCTAAAGTAAGCATAAAGGTAAAGAATGGCAACCCTAAACTTAGCATAAAGGTAAAGAATGGCAACCCTAAAGTAAGCATAAAGGGTAAAGAAAGGCAACCCTAAAGTAAGCATAAAGGTAAAGAAAGGCAACCCTAAAGTAAACATAAAGGTAAAGAACGGCAACCCTAAACTTAGCATAAAGGTAAAGAATGGCAACCCTAAACTTAGCATAAAGGTAAAGAATGGCAACCCTAAAGTAAGCATAAAGGTAAAGAATGGCAACCCTAAACTTAGCATAAAGGTAAAGAATGGCAACCCTAAAGTAAGCATAAAGGGTAAAGAAAGGCAACCCTAAAGTAAGCATAAAGCTAAAGAAAGGCAACCCTAAAGTAAACATAAAGGTAAAGAACGGCAACCCTAAACTTAGCATAAAGGTAAAGAACGGCAACCCTAAACTTAGCATAAAGGGTAAAGAACGGCAACCCTAAAGTAAACATAAAGGTAAACCTGACGAATTCTGTCTGATCATCAATCTATCTTTTAATCTAATCTAATCTTTTAAGAAAAGGTATTTGAGATGTATCTATAACTTGAGTGAAATGGATCTTGTCCTGCATTTAATTCTGTATTCTGTAAGTCTTGGCTCACACTGAACGACAGGAGTCATGAAGTTTGAGGAACTCTCTTTGCAAACCTCCAGAATAAAGAGAATAAAATAATTCCCATGAAAACAGCACAGAAGCCAAAGGATCTATGAGATGGAAATTCATGCCTGGTCCACACACAGAGTTTTTCTCCCTTTTAGATAAGTAAACGGTAAGAAATTCCTGCTCACACAGTGCTGTCTGTCAAATCTCCTTCCACATTGTTTGGACTCGTGGAGCCTCCACTGTTCACTCTGACCCATTCCCGGAGCAAACAAATGTGCAAACAAGTTTGTTAAAGTCTTTAAAGCAATGTCTGCCATTGGCTTACAAATAAACTGTGCACACTACAAGGTCATAAGGAGCCAATCTGACAGTATAAGTCAACAACTGCCGTTTTCCCATCGGTGCTACAGAGTTCCCAACACTGTGGAGAGAGTTTTGGCCCTAAAAAGAAATGAGTGAAAGGCCAGAACACTTATGATCCAACTGTCATTTAAGCCTCTTTTTGCAAATCCCTATGCAGTGTAGGCTGAAGCTTGGCTGAGGAAGGGTTAGACCCTAACCCAGGGTGCAAACATTCATTTTCACTGTGGTTTAGGCAACCAGAGTGGCCGAAGATCAGACTTTCTCTACAGACGAACATGTCTACCGACTGTAATATCTCACATAAACCCACAGCAGCAACAAAAACGGATGAGATTGATTAATTTCTTCACTGAAAACGGACTCTCTGTCCTGGTGTTTGGGGACAATGTCCACGGTCTCGTCAAAAAATAATAAACTAGCTCATTATCTCAGAAACCCATGCTTATTGGAAACGGTAAACGGTGCCACAGTGGCACGTCAGTCACCTGTAGAGTTGTACTGGACTTCCTCAACAGGCTTTAATCTGCTTGTTTTAGCAGGTGTAAAAAAAAAAAACATGCTGCTTTGGGTGTAAAAATGAAGCTACAGAGGTTCAGAAGTCACATAAAAACGAACGAGGACCATGTTAACGTCCGGCAGGCCTGCGTGCTCCATATTGGTGACAGCCAGTCTAGATCACATGACGGGTTGCTTGGTTACATGAGGAAAATGATTGTTGCCTACCAACAGTAAAGGTAAAGAACAACAACCCTAAACTTAGCATAAAGGTGAAGAACGGCAACCCTAAACTTAGCATAAAGGGTAAAGAACAGCAACCCTAAACTTAGCATAAAGGTAAAGAACAGCAACCCTAAACTTAGCATAAAGGTGAAGAACGACAACCCTAAACTTACCATAAAGCGTAAAGAACAGCAACCCTAAACTTAGCATAAAGGGTAAAGAACAGCAACCCTAAACTTAGCATAAAGGTAAAGAACGGCAACCCTAAACTTAGCATAAAGGTGAAGAACGACAACCCTAAACTTAGCATAAAAGGCAAAGAACGGCAACCCTAAAGTAAGCATAAAGGGAAAAGAACGACAACCCTAAAGTAAGCATAAAGGGTAAAGAACGACAACCCTAAAGTAAGCATAAAGGGTAAAGAACGACAACCCTAAAGTAAGCATAAAGGGTAAAGAACGACAACCCTAAAGTAAGCATAGAGGGTAAAGAACGACAATCCTAAACTGAGCATAAAGGTGAAGAACGCTAACTGTAAAGTAACAAAAACAGATGAGATTGATTTATTTCTTAGCAGAAAACGGACTCTCTGTCCTGGTGTTTGGGGACGATGTCCACGATATCTACGGCCACTGTGGTACGTCTGTCACCTGTAGAGTTGTACTGGACTTCCTCAACAGGCTTTAATCTGCTTGTTTTAGCAGGTGTAAAAAAAAACATGCTGCTTTGGGTGTAAAATTGCAGCTAATACTAGGACCATGTTAACGTCCGGCAGGCCTGTGTGCTCCATATGGTTGATAGCCAGTCTGAGTCCAGATCACATGACGGGTTGCTTGGTTACATGAGGAAAATGATTGTTGCCTACCAACAGTAAAGCACGGCGGTGGCAGCACCATGTGATGGGAGCACCTCTTGGGGAGAAGCCAGATCTCTGTTAGAATTAAGGGGAGAATAAATTCAGCAAAATGCCTGAAACTAGTATTCGAGGTTCATCTACGAGCTATGAACAGGAAATAAATATGTTTCTCTTTAAAAATGCAAGAAGTGAAAGGTCTGAAGTCTTTGTTTCACTTTACAGCTTAAAGTCCCAGAACTGCAGTCGGATCCCGTGACCCGTTAACGTCAGACAGATGTTTGTTTCTGTGCCGCGGCGCTGAAAGTTGAGCGTGCAGCAGCATGGTTTCCTCAAGCAACCCGGCGCGCAGAACCTCTGACGTCCATCAAATTCAAACCGACTGACTGATCAGCGCGATCAAAGTGGAGCTCAGACGCTTCACTCTTCTTCGCGCTCGTGTCAACATGTAGCGCAGAAATATTTTCTGTGCTGGTCGCTGGTAAATGAATAAACAAGTGTCTGTGGCCTGGAAGTGGATGGTGTTTACAGTGTGGAGGAGTGGGTATACGCCGGGTCTCTGGCGGATTACTCGCATCACTCGACTTGCTTGATCTGGTCTGTCTCTGCATCCCTCGCCGGCTGAATAATTTAACAGTGACCCGCGTTTGAGCGGACGGGCCTGAAGTTTGACCTTTAAGATTTGTTTTAACTGTGCGGGCTCAAAGTAAACGCTGAGTGTGCCCCTCATGTTTATGTAATGTTGAACATAACCTCCTTTCCTTGCCTCTTGCGACTCGCCATCATCTCAGATCTGCTCTGATGGACCGCTGACACTTTTCACACTTTGTTTCTGTGTTTTTGTTGCCTGTTTTATGCAATTTTTTTTTTTTCTGTGCTGCCTGAGCCTCCCGCGGCATCGCTGAAAGAACATCCCTCCACATTGTTCACATCTTCTTTGAGTAATCACAGCAACATTTATTCCAGCCCCTCTGAAAGGCCTCCTGTACCTTGATGAAGACCTTTAATAAAATCCCCATTAATACTTTGCTTAGCTGAATGATATAAATCCACAAGCCATTAATTACATGTGCCCGTGAATAATTTAAAGTGTGAATTTAAACCGGTGGCGGTGCAGCCCACTGGAGCTGCACAGGAAGACAGGAGGCCTCTTTGATTTAAATGGTGTGTTTGCGCCTCCCACAGAATACACAATCACCTCTGATGAGCCTAATCATCCCCCTTGTGTTGCTGTATTAGACGAGGGCCATCAAGAGCTAACTGATCCACTGTAACCCGTTTATGCAGCTGCGTACTGACATCGTATCAATATTTAAAATCTTTCTTATGCATGTATTCCGGCTTGTCTGACTTCATTAAGGCCATTCCTCATCCCTCAGACTGGGACGAGTTCCCTCCGGAGCGCTCGGCTGAAGGCTGCAGAAAGATGCCACCGCTCCCCTAATAACCGTGTCCATTACAGGGCGGAGAGCGCCTTTCCTGGGAAGAAGCTCTGTTTGTTTTCTGAGCAATGAGGCTTATTTCTTCACAGCAGGTCAGTGGTATGAGCCATAATTTCCATCTGTTTTATTTCCTGCACCTTCATCTGCTGCTGTTTCATCACAATCTTTCGTGACAACAAATCAATGCAGAAGGTTGTCGGTTTAAATGCAGCGAGGTGTCAGTATCGGGCAGATGTAGTGAAAGGTTTTCCTCTGCATAATTATCCGACAGACTGAACTCATGTAATGAAGCTCTGTATGTAAAACCAGACCAGAATCTTTTCCTAAAGCAAACCAAACGGTGAGTGAAAGGCTTGTGATTTCCTCAACCCCCCCTTCCATCCTCCCATCCACTGGGAACAACTCAGTGTCCACCCAGAAGGTCTGTGGGAGGGGGCCGGGGGGAGCGAGGCCCCCCAACGACATGGATCCGGATAAGAGACGGGTTAGGTTAGGTTAGGGCTAGGTAAGGTTAGGTTAGGTTGGGTTAGGGTAGGTTAGGTTATGGTCGAGTTAGGTTCGGGTTGGGTAGGGTAGGGGTAGGATCTGGTTCAGTTAGGTTAGGATCGGGTTAGGTTAGGTTATGGTCGGGTTAGGTTAGGTTAGGTTAGGTTCGGGTTGGGTAGGGTAGGGGTAGGATCTGGTTCAGTTAGGTTAGGATCGGGTTAGGTTAGGTTATGGTCGGGTTAGGTTAGGTTAGGTTTGGGTTGGGTAGGGTTAGATTAAGTTGGGTTAGGGTATGTTAGGTTAGGATCGGGTTAGGTTAGGTTAGGTTAGGGTCGGGTTAGGTTAGGTTAGGTTAGGTTAGGTTAGGGTCGGGTTAGGTTAGGTTAGGTTAGGTTAGGTTAGGTTAGGGTCGGGTTAGGTTAGGTTAGGATTGGGTTAGGTTAGGTTAGGTTAGGTTAGGGAAGGTTGGGTTAGGTTATGGTCGGGTTAGGTAGGGTTAGGTTAGGATCGGGTTAGGTTGGGTTAGGGTAGGTTAGGTTAGGTTTGGGTTAGGTTAGGTTAGGTTCGGTTCGAGTTGGGTAGGGTTAGATTAAGTTGGGTTTAGTTAGGTTAGGATCGGGTTAGGTTAGGTTAGGTTAGGTTAGGTTAGGTTAGGTTAGGTTCGGTTGGGTAGGGTAGGGTAGGGTAGGGTTAGATTTAGTTGGGTTTAGTTAGGTTAGGTTAGGATCGGGTTAGGTTAGGTTTGGGTTGGGTAGGGTAGGGTTAGATTAAGTTGGGTTAGGTTAGGTTATGGTCGGGTTAGGTAGGGTTAGGTTAGGATCGGGTTAGGGTTGGGTTGGGTTAGGTTAGGATCGGGTTAGGTTAGGGTTGGGTAGGGTAGGGTTAGATTAAGTTGGGTTAGGTTACGTTATGGTCAGGTTAGGTAGGGTTAGGTTAGGATCGGGTTAGGGTTGGTTAGGTTAGGTTAGGTTAGGTTAGGTTAGGTTAGGTTAGGATCGGGTTAGGTTAGGTTAGGGTCGGGTTAAGTTAGGTTAGGGTCGGGTTAAGTTAACTTAGGTTAGGATCGGGTTAGGTTAGGTTAGGTTAGGTTCGGGTTGGGATGGGTCGGGTCGGGTCGGGTCGGGTTAGGTTAGGTTAGGTTAGGTTAGGTTAGGGTTGGGTTGGGTTAGGTTAGGATCAGGTTAGGGTCGCGTTAGGTTAGGTTAGGTTAGGTTCGGGTTGGGTTGGGTCGGGTTGAGTCGGGTCAGGTTAGGTTAGGTTAGGTTAGGTTAGGTTAGGGTTGGGTTGGGTTAGGTTAGGATCAGGTTAGGGTCGCGTTAGGTTAGGTAACACACATGCACAGTGTATATATTGTTGATATAACTATGGAAACATGCTTAAAACACGGGGTCACACAAACTTCAGCCCAAAAGTTTGGTGGATGACAAACAAGTTAAACTCCAGAGACTGTTCTGTTTTATTTCAATGGCAATGTTTCAACTTTTAGTTTCATGTGCACGCATTTAAGAAACATTACATACCTGCATCTCTAGATATCTTTAGATTTCCATCAATTTAGAAAGATAACGTATTTACCTGGAGACTGGACTCACGACGCTGAAGACTTCCAAACAAAAACATCAGAATTGGATGCCCTGCCTATGAGAGGGTTATTGCCACATCACACCGACCAGCAAGAGAAAGAACACCTGCTTCACATAGTTTGGGTCCTCATGGTGCAGCTTTTACCTGCTGTGGATCGAAGGTCAAAGCCAGCATCCCGTGTTTCCCAGCCCGACACGGTGCCGTAACAAGATAATCAGTGTTTTTTTTACTTTGCCTCAGTGTGACTGTCGACCCAGGGATTCAGTTAGGAAACAAAAGGTTAAAGTACGGCTGGTCGTGAACTTATGTCGAGTTTTAAGATTCTGTCGGAGGATGAAATGAGCCGCAGATCCAGTCAAGTGGTGATTGATCCAGGGTTTGTTGAGGCACTGAAACAGCAAAAGTGTATTCCACTTTTAAAGGCTCCACAGTCAACAACTGCCAATAAAGCTGATTATTATATCATATTGGAAGAGAAGGACATTAGAGCCCCAGATTTTACAATGAGTTACAAGAGAATACAATGACATTAGAGACTTTGTATGAACCGGTGAAAGACGGTAAAAAGACAAATGACCGTGGATCACATCAGAAAATCTCTCACATCAACTGTTCTTAAGTGCCGTGTTTGACTGAGCGTGACTAAAATGAGCTGTAATTAGCTTTTATTCACTGCAGCTAATAACAGGATAAATAAACGCCTTCTGAATGTAGCCGCCGTCTGATCCTTTTAACACAGAATGATGACTCCAGAGGAAATTATATGATCATATGACAAAATAAAGTCCAAGGTAGACCCAGACACACACAGAAATAACCCACACACCTTCCCACCTCTGAGTTTTCGATTGGAAAACTGGAGTCCATGGCTGTAGAAAGAGTTGCGCTTCATTAAATAAATGAATGAATCTTCTGGAATCGGCTTTGTTTTCTTGATATTGGAAAGGTAGATGGGATACATTTAAAAGTGGGTCAATTAAGCAAAAGATTGACTGTTTTTTAGAATGAAAAACCCACTCCTGATTGATTTGAAAGAAAAAGTAAATGATGGATTTTAGCTTTATTTGTGTGAAGTCAGTCCATAACTTACAGAAGAAATTTTAATCCATATTCGCCTGAATTCTTCTTCCTGGAAACTGCTGTAATCCATAAACTTGTCCTTTCTTTTGTTTTCACAGTTTTAAAAGGAGTTTTAGGACAAACTCTCACTAGTCCTTTTCTCCAGTCTGCTCAGTCAGAGGCAGTTGTAGTAAAAGCAAACATCTACTTTTTAATGATTTGATGTTTATGTAACACAAAGTGGTGAGCTTCAACTCAGCAAAGGTTGATGATGTTGTTTCAGGCGTCGTATTAAGTGGATTAGTTTGAAATGAGGAAGGAAGGAAGTCTCATTTAGTTTATCACCTGTGGCCTCGACCCGTGATCCGAGCTGTTTGAGTGATCTAAATACTAAAGAAAGGAGCTCCGGATCACCCTTTTTAAAAGAGAGGAGATAATTCTGTCCCACAATTCCTTGCAGCTGCAACTTTCATATTGAGACTCATTTATTTTCATCCAGTCGCACTAACTGTGATTCATGTGGCTAAACGTGGACGAGCAGACTCAACTCTACGCACTGCACTTTACTTTGGTGAAGTTTTCCTTCCTTTTTCAGTTCCAAACTTTGTTAATGAAGTAATACACCATATTATCTCTAATATAACCCTTAACCGGTGTAGCTATAAGGAGCTGCAGACCCTTTCCAACCAGCTTTCCTTAACCCTAATCCCTGATAGGGGACATTTTTCTCCACTTGGGGTGTACTTTCTCCTCTAATTTCACACTGTAGATAGTGATACTCATCATATCTGGTCCAGTTGTGCATTTTTGAGTATTTTTTCGAATTTCAAACACACATCATATACAATGCAATTTTTCATTGTGTAGAAAAAAAAAAACTTATTTTCTGAAAAGGGACATTTTTGTCCCCTTTTAAAACGACCTAAAAACATCATATGTTAATATTGTTTTCCGCTTTTTTTCATAAATCCTTTATTCCACTTCAGTTCTTCAGTACCCAACCCGAGGTTTTTTTAAATCAGACATAGCAAAAAATTAAAAAATCCCTAAAAATCAATGTTGTTGCTGATCATTGACATATACCGGACCATAATTATAAACAATTCCACTTTGCTTTCTATATATTGAAAATATAGCAGTTTTTTTGTTTTTTCTTTTTTACAGAAATTGTTGTTTACATCATATAAACCAGTATTTAAAGGGTTACATTTTTGAAAATAATTGAAAACTTTGTAGTTATGATCAGAACTGAAGTGGAATAAAAGATTTACGAAAAAAAGAAGCGGAAAAAAATATTAACATATGATGTTTTTAGGTCGTTTTAAGTTGTGTTTTAAATCAGGTATGAGGGTTAAGGTCAAGGAAAAGATGATCAACACTCGACCCCGAGTGTAAAATCAAAAGCAGGAAGTTAATCTCAACTCAATGCACCCATCTCAAAATAAAGCCTGAAGTAAAGTAACTGAACACAAAAAAATTGAACTTTATAAAGCTGCTGAGATCAAGAAAACCAAAGAAATATCTTTAGTAAAAACAGAAAGTTTAAGCAGATAGATGTGGCCACAGTTTTCAGTTGGTCAGCTGTCCAACCTTCTGTCTCTATGCTGATCGTAACATCTCAGGCCATCTTCAGAGATCGGGGTGTCATCTGCAAAGTTTAGGCATTCAAAAGTCAGAGGACAGCACACATCCCTGCATCAAACTCATTTCATTTGTGGCTAGCAAAGTGAATAAGATATGGATTCACAGTTGGAACAAAGATGGAGCAGTAACCTACAAACCCTGCATTTACCCAATGGTTCGATAAAGGGATCAAATCAATCTGTAACTTGTACATAGAAGACACGTTTGCGTCCTTCTCGCAAATATCCCAAGCCCACAATCTACCTAAAAACTATTTATTCCGTTACTTACAGGTTGGAAGCTTCCACTCGTTTCCAAATAAACCCACAAAATCGCATACAGACTGTGTTCTAGAACTGAGATCAGACAGTAGAGGACCGATCGCCCAGATCTATGACCTCATTCAGAAAACTGACCCACGCTCCACGGAAAACTTAAGGAAGGCCTGGGATTCTGACCTTGGAGTAGTTTTCAGAGATGATCAGTGGAAGTCCGTCTTAAATCTGATACATACATCATCTACATCTGCTGAACATCTGGCCTGATCCAGCTGAAAGTCGAACACAGAGTTCACTTTACCAAGGCCAGGTTGGCGAAGATTTATCCGAAACCTTGACCCATTATGAGCCCGATGTAGGGGTCAACCTGCAGATTTAATGCTCTGGCTATGTCCGAACCTTTCTACCTTTTGGTAGTATTTTTTAAGCTCTCTGTGAGATGTTTGGAACCCGATTAGATCCCGACCCGCTTTGTGCCCTCTCTGGTGTAACATCTGAGGACCGACCCGACCGACTGAAGCCTATGTTGTCATAGCTTTCACTACACTATACACAAATGGAAGCAACACACACCTCCATCCTTTTCTCACTGGGTCAAAGATATCATGTACTTCTTAAAGTTAGAAAAAAAATCAAGTATACACTTAAAGGATCCTCCCAAACATTTCTCAAGGTATGGAGGCCCTTTTTTGATTATCATGACTGCTTACAAGAACCCCTTGATAATGAGTAGACTTGAACATATACATGACCTTTTGCTTTGGAGATATTTCCCCCCTTCTATTACTTCAGGTTTGGTCTTTTTTTTTTTTGTAATTTAAGTTTTTTTATTTAAACACACAAACAAATACGGTACAAGGCTTACATGGTACAATATGCAGGAAAGAAAAGCTTACAAAACACGGTCATACAGTTAAAGTAGAAATAAGAGGTGCTCCTGGATGATGAAGAAGAAAAAAAAAAAGGGTAACAGAATATGAAGTATATGTGTCTAATACGCATACAAATATTAGGAAACCAAGGTAAAAAACTGTAATGTTCACATTCCTGGCAGCCTTATAATAAAGCCACTACTGTGAAGTCAGGTACACTTGAAAGAAATCACAATTGTTTAACACCACCTGCCCTTTGCTTCTTAATCTAGTCAGCATAACCTCATATGATACAGTTTCAGTCATTAACACTTTCCATTCCTGGCATGTAGGGTGTTCGGGTGCCTTCCAGTGTCTTAGTATAATTCTAGCAGCTGAGGTTTGCCCAACCATCAACACTGAGTGTACCTCTTTTGTGAGCTGGGGTATTGTTGTTTCGTCTCCAAGAAGACATAGACGAGGAAATAATGGGAGAGCTACATCTATACATGTCTCTAGAAATTTAAGTATTTTTCCCCAGAATGGTTTAACCAAAGCACTGGTTGTCTTCTTTTATTTTTCTAGTTTTCATTTGGTTGCTTAAGTAAATTAAGTGTTTGGGAACCTGTAGCCCTATTGTTGGGGGGTGGGGGGGGAGATTCAATTGGCCAATGTAACTGATGAACATTGTACCCTATGTTTTGGAAATTACTGTGTAAATGGAAATAACATGTGCATGTGCTGTATTCTTGTGGGGTAAAAATTTCCAGAAAATCAATAAACACATTTACAAAAAAGAAAAAGAAAAAAGAAAAAGATGGAGCTGTAACCTGAAAGCTTCTGCTTCCGGACCGGAGCAGCACCATCATTAACACTGACGGAGCCCCGATCCGTCTGTCTATCTCTGACTCCAACTCACCATCACTGAGAACAAGATCCAGCGAGACTGAAGCTCCTCCCCCTGAGGCAGAAACTCCACCCCCTGAGCAGAGACTCCACCCCCTGAGGCAGAGACTCTTCCCCCTGAGGCAGAGACTCTTCCCCCTGAGGCAGAGACTCCACCCCCTGATGCAGAGACTCCTCCCCCTGAGGCAGAGACTCCACCCCCTGAGGCAGAGACTCCACCCCCTGATGCAGAGACTCCTCCCCCTGAGGCAGAGACTCCACCCCCTGAGGCAGAGACTCCACCCCCTCAGGCAGAGACTCTTCCCCTTGAGGCAGAGACTCTTCCCCCTGAGGCAGAGACTCCACCCCCTGATGCAGAGACTCCTCCCCCTGAGGCAGAGACTCCACCCCCTGAGGCAGAGACTCCTCCCCCTGATGCAGAGACTGTTCCCGACTTTTTCCTTTTTTTGTTTTTTTCTCGCCTAATCAATAAACAGCACAGCTTTGGCACAAATGTAATTTTTTTTTTTGCTTGTTTTTTTTTGTTTTAGCCTACTTAACATGATGTACTGGCCATCATCTCTTTTCTTTTTCTTTTTTTTATAAAGTGTACATTTGCCGACTTTTTCCAACATGTGGAGGTAGAGGATGTAAAAAGGTCTCATTAAACCTAACTACGTGCTATTTGATGCCCAAAACATGAGCGTAAAATCAGTGCCAGATCCTGTAAGACGTGTCGACTGCGTGTATTTTCTCTGCTGCTGAGAATGGTCAAAAGGAAAAGTCATTTGAGTGAAAGATGAAGAGCAGCGGGTTAATCAGTGCCTGGAGTGGCGGCTCTATAAGCCAGCTGACAGAGGAGGCGAGTGAATGTGTGATAGAGAGGAAAGCGGGAGGCAGAGAGGGATGATGCCGTATGAAATAGAGCAAAGCCCGTCACAATGCACTAAGAGGCGAGTCAGCACAGCTGCCATCTGCATTTTGTTTAGGATTTGTTGTGTTTTTTTCCTTCCAACACACTGAATATCTTTTTTTTTCTTCCTTTAGTTCCCTGAAACGTAGAACGCACATTCCCACCTGGACCTCATTCACCAGCCACAGGCATTTATCTGTGAGTCTTCGCACATTTGCATCAGAATTACCTCCAGAGGTACTGATGTTAAACTCTAAAACCACTGATTCTGCGGATCACTTAAGCCCCAAGCTTATCTAGGTTATTATAATTTTTTTCGGAGGGATTTATAAAATCACATTTCATGAGGCAACATTGAACCACAGACCATTCCCACCATGCACACACACACACACACACACACACACACACACTTGTTTAGCTGTTTGGTGGCTCGACATTGAGGAATGAAGCACGTATCTTTTGCAAATCCTCTTTGGCTCTTGTGTAAATTGCCTCACTGCAGATCAGGCTCAAACTTTAGAAAGTTGATCAGTAATTTAGCTTTAATTTGCAGCCTGGAAACCGAAGTGCGCTGATGAAAAAGGGTCCCACAGACGTGGACATTTTATTTTTATTAGGGCTGGGCAACGATTAAAATGTTTAATCTAATTAATCGCATGATTTCCCTGATTAATCACGATTAATCGCATTTGTACGCAGAATCCAAAAATGAATCCAAAAGTAGCGTATAGCTTTTAGCATTTAGTTTTATTTTAAATGTGCTGCCATATGAATGAAAGTGCCATAACATTTGTTGTGCAAACACACTTTTAACATCAGCATCTTTCTGTAGTTTTTATGTAGAAGCCATAAAAAATACGTGCTTTTATGTTGAAACGAGTAAAACAGGAAGTAGCGCTGGTTAGCTCCGTTAGCACCTGTAGCGGTGATGTTACCTGCTGGATTATCTTTATTTTATTCCTCCATGCTTGATGGTGTTTGCTGTAACTGTGTGAATGTGATGCGTTCAACAGACTTTTACAATAATAAAACCTGCGTTAATGCGCCATAAAATATTTATCGGCGTTAAATAATTAGCGAGTTAACGCGATAATAACGAGTTAACTCGCCCAGCCCTAGTTTTGATGTATTCTCGCTGTGTGACAGGAGCACGGCAGGTGATGAGGTCACCTGTTTCATGCTGTGTGATGATTTGATTTAGAACTGAACTGTATAATAAGGCGTGTGCATTCACACAGGAAGCGTGGGGGGAGAAAACAGATTTAGGTCTCACGTCAGAGTCTCCCACAGCCAGGTGCTTTGCTTTGGGTTCAGGTTGAGAGCTTTCAGTGATGCCGGACAGAAAGTGGTCTGCCTCAGAGGTTAGGAACACAGGAAAAAGCTTTTTACTTATGAGCTGTGAAGCATTTTCTGTGTTTTTCAGATGTTTTTTTGAGATTCTGACTTCCTCAGTGATCTATTGTCTTAGAGCACAATGCTAACTTACATTTAGCTTCAGGAAGGAGGCACTTAGACCGGGTGTCTTAACGCAAACTACAGAATTCTTAATGGCCATCATGTGTTTTTCTCCCCCTTTTGTGAGGCATCTCGTCTCATTTTCATTTGAATGTGGATTGCCTATTTGTCTTTTCCCAGACAGGTAATTTATATCCCTCCAGCTTTTATGCAAACTCGACGAAACGGAGCTTTTTTTTCTTCTGAATTGGACCTCTTTATGGTTGTAACTTTGTCTTTTCAGAGGATACTAAATCAGCCCCAGAGGGCTCGCAGCCTCTTATCATCCCGGTTCTTTTGTAATGTCCAGCAGAGCGGTCATATCTGTCTTTACTTATTCGAATTATCCCACCATATTTCCCTTTTTTTTTGGAGGGAGGAGTGCTTGCTCATTGGTAGGGTTTCTAACACTCGGACTGTTTAGATCAGATGAAAATGTCACTGCACATGAAGCAGATTTTCCCAGAGAGACGAACTGGTAATTATAAAGAGATAAGACATGGTTCAGCTGTATAAAGCATACAGCCTCTGAAAACACGACACAGCTGATTTTATTCAAAGAAATATATCCTGAGGAAGCCTATTTATTTATTAATTTATGGTTTGTTTGATAGGGACTCATATGATTTACATGGATAACCTAAAAAAACAGCAAGTATCATAGTGTTTGTCCATGTAGTCTAGGGATGGGAATCGAAAACCGGTTCTTCTTGAGAACCGGTTCCCAGTGTTTCAATTCCTTGGAATCGTTTGGCGATTTTGCAAACGATTCCCTTATCGATTCCAGTGGGCGCGGATGACGTCACCACGCAACGTTGCGTGGCGAGTCCAGCGCAGCCAGCAGCCAACAGTAAACATGGCGCCCAAGCGGTACAAACGCTCGAAAGATTGGTTACACATCCCTAAAAAAGACGACAACAGGGCAACTTGCAAAGTGAATATTTCACCAAAGGGAGGAAATACTACCAACATGCAATAACTATGAATGAATGATTAACGTCGGTGAATCTGAACCCAGCAACGTTAGCAACGTTAGCATGTCCTCGGCTAACACTGCAGGTAACTAACTAACTAACAAACACTGCCTATCATGTTAGCACCATTTGCTCATTGTAAAAGCTGCTGTTAGTAACGGTTAAGGTTAAATGAATGCCTTCTCAGGCATTACATTTAGATGAAATCATGAGAGACAGAGCCTGACTGGCTCAGAGCCAGAGGCTGGTGGTACTACCCCCAGTTCACCTCTACCTCCAGCTTCTCCTTTCACCAGAGCAGGAAGAGTTAAATTACCCAGGCCAGGATAGACCAATGTGGACCTCACCGTTGTTGGGTTTGTAAGGTCACGACTCGTGTTACTTCTAAACTAAACAAAGTTGATGCTAATCGACCGGTTTGTTGTCCTTTTTCTCCAAATGAGAATCGATAAGGGAACCGACAAAGAACCGAATCGTTAAGCAGAATCGAAAATGGAATTGGAATCGTAAAAATCTTATCAATTCCCATCCCTAATGTGGTCAGCTGCAAACTTGAGTCGAACTTAAGGATATTGATTTCACTTGAGACCAGGATACTGATGCTTCAGATGATGTAGAAGCTCTAAACCTTATTTTATTTTTTATCCTTCCTAAAGAGAGTCAGTTGAGTCAAATATACAGTATCTGCAACCTCTTTCGCTCTCTGACTGGACCGTTGCAACACCTCGATTCTTCTCTTCTTCACACATTCTGCTGTAGATCTGCTGCTGTGTTTGACCTTTTTACCTTTACCATGCTTAACTGAGGCCTGCAGAGTCTGAGATGTAGCTCTCAGGTTTCTGACCTTGGGGTGACCTTTAACCTTTAACATGCTGACTGAGGCCTGCAGAGTCTGAGATGTTGTTTCTGTGGCTTGAAGCGTATCCGTCTCTCAAAAGTAACACACCAGAAGATAAGAGTCCACCTCTTGTTGTTGCTTAACTTGTGAAGTTTTGGTGTAATCAGGATGTGATCAGGCGCTGCCTCATCCGGCCCAACAGCCCAGCGTGAGGCAGCACTGGCAGGAGCAGCGAAAAAGAGGAGCAGAAAGATGGATTACATGTGAACAGATCTGTGACAAACTGAGCGAAAGCCATGCAGGCAGCAGCAAACAGTGGGAGACCGAGGAGTGAGGGGCCCAGTGGGACATCCGTGGAGGAAACTCAAGCCAGCAGACAGGTGAGGGATGCATCCGCAGAGGGCGGAGCAGTAAATAACACCGGGTGGGGGAGGATTTGGCAGGGGGGGCGGCCCACCTTTCCATCCCTCTGCCTCCCTCCATCCCTGTCTGTTCACCCAGCGCAGAGACAGCTTCACACTCCGGATCAATAGAGCCGGGGATCGTGCATCTAATCCGCTCCCTGATGCATTTTTAATTGTGTGGGAGCGCAGAGGAGGGTGGGACGGGCGGCGGGTGTCACGGCGGGGAGGGTGGGCTCACCTCCTCAGTGTCATACGTGTCGGTGAAGTTCGACTGGTGACAAATCAGCCCCCACAGATGAGCCGCACAGTGTGGAAGTGATTAATCACAGACAGCTATCTGCACTCTCAGTTTACTTCCTCCTTGTACTTCTTGTACTTCGGTAAAAGCTCACTGGAGCACTTTTATTATCGTCTGTGGTCACAGAGTGACTCAAAGGAAGGTGAACCCACAGCAAAGGTAAATGGGATTTAAATTAACTCAGAATATATACAGGCGACAGTGTATGTACATATATATGTGTGTGTGTATAAAAGAAGTCATCATGTCACAGTGAGACTTTATTCATGTCTTTTATCTGTTGGTTTGATATAAAAAGATATCAGAGTAAACAGCAAAACCAACCAGGACCAACTTCTGCTTCAGTTATTCTGAGATTTAATATTATATATATATATATTTATATAGAATATTAACTTTTTTTAAACACATAATGATATTCTAAATGGAACAATATATTCCATATATATATATATATATATATATATATATATATATATATATACACCCAAGGTCAGAAACCCAAGAGCTAACCCTAAAATTTTAATCTAATTAATCGCATGATTTCCCCGATTAATCGCGATTAATCGCATATGTACGCAAAATCCTAAAAAAAATTAATTCAAAGGTAGCGTATAGCTTTTGGCATTTAGTTTTATTTTAAATGTGCTGCCATACGTAAACCTAACCGTGTGCTTTTACAACATAGGTGAAAAGACGGATAAACAAACAAAGCGAACTGTATTTACAGTCGGACATATAATCGGACATATTTTCAGTGGAACACCAGTTAAATCGGCCTCAGATTCTTTCTGCAGACGACCCTCAGACCTCCTGCTCCAAACATTATGTCACAGTTCCCATTAAAATCAAACTTTTCCTCCGTCTGTCTGAACTTCCTCCATCACACGCGTGTTCCCGCCCCGACATGAAGGCGTTTCTAACGAGCAGAAACCCGACAGGTTAGAACAGGTCCGGATGGTCCGACTCCAGCTTCACCTTTATCCCACCCACAGTTTATCTGCTGATTTATTCAGACTGACCCAGGAATAAAGCAGGACTCCACCCCCCCTCCACCCCTTTGACGTTCACTCCAACTCCATCAGGTCCCAGCTCTGAGCGAATTTGCATCTCTTTGAATGTGACGCTTGGAATAAAAAAAAGAACAGGGAAGAAGGAAGATGAGGACGAGGCGGAAGCAGGGAGGGGGCTCTGGGTGGGGTGTGTGGGTATCTGAGTGTCAGGGTGTGGGTGGGTTGGTGGGGTTTGGGGGGGACTAGATTAAATTCTGCCGTCTAGAAAATAAGAAAAAAAGGGGCCCCCTCTATCTGTGAAAGTCTACTGGGGAGATCTTTATTCTGATTCTTGTTAGAATTGTTTATCACTGTGACAGAGCAGGCCGGGGTGGAGATAAAGGCAGTGCTCCATCACAGCGCTGACAGTGGTAGGACACGCGCCCGAATGAAAGGAGCCAGGGAAATATTATTAATAGATGCCGACTTGATTTGCCTCGATTGCACGTCAAGAAGTGGGGGCCAGGGCTTGATTGCAGGCCTGTGAAGTTCTGTCCAAAAGGAAAGCTATTTTTCATTAAGTGATAGAAGTCTCCCCTCTTTCTGTCTGCTCTCCCCTTATGTGTTGCTTTCCAAGGAGCTGATAACTTATGCAGTTTATTCTAAGCATGCTGATTTGTGTCAGCGCCGAAGAGGAGGAGGAGGAGGAGGAGGAGGAGGAGAAGCGGGGTTAAAGGAATGGGACTTATCTTACCTTTCACAATATAACCCGTCCTGCTGCTGTGATACTTTTTGGTGGAAACACAACCGGCCTATCGGGCCATCTGTAAAAAAAAAAAAAAAAAAAAGAAAAAACGCCCTCCATCCAGCTCCCCCCCCCCCCTGACAACAGATAAAAAAGAAGTATATAAAATGTGATTACACAGGCAACATGTTCACGGGCACTGATACGCCGGGGCGCACTTTATTTTTAGAGTGTTGCATTACTAATGGATATACAGGAAGATGAGGATTTACACCCGCCCACGCACAATGCAGGCAGATATGAGCAAGCCGAGTCTATGCATCACATTTATGTGCAAAGCATAAAACAAGATACACACACACACACACACACATGCTGCCGCTAAAAAAAAAAAAGCAGCAAAGAAAAGAAAGAAATGGATTTGGGGAGCAGGTAGATTTCCTTGTTCCCTGTAAAAACTTCTGAGGGGGAATTCTTTGCACTGGAAAAAATCTAAGTCCTAATATTTGTCTCATCGAGTATCTCATTACACTTAATATGAGACACAACTGCCTAACAAGTACTATTTCAGCCAGATATAGGGACTTGTTTTAATACAATACATCTGGAATATCTTGTTAAATGAAAAAGTCTTGAAAACAAATTGTTTTGAGTCGGATTTCATATGAAACAAGCTTTTTTTTTTACATTTGAAGAGGTTTTTAAGCTAATTTCAAGATCACTTTTATCTCAAAAGTCCCTAATATCAAATCTGATTTCAAGAAAAATCTTGACAAGCCGATTTTCACTAGTTCCATTGGCAGATTTTTTTGCTTATTTCAAGCAAAAACGTCTTTTATTTGTTGTTTTTTTACTTATTTTTGGAGGGGCATTTTTTCCAGTGCAGAAGCAGGTTGCAGTCTCAGGTGTGCTTTTCTAAAATAAGATTCTCAGGATGGAGGATGAGCACCTTTAACCTGCCGGCCGGCTGAGGAGTGTGTGTGTGTGTGGAAGAAACAGACGGAGGTGGAAACACATGCAGCACGGTGAGTTTTTCGTAAAGAAAGGAATCTCTGCACCTCCACTCCTCCCTGTTTCCCTCTCTTTCCCTCTGGTGTAATTAAGTCGGCCGCTCTTAATTTATGCATCGATATCTCCACTCGCTGGCATTCCTGTGAAAATCCTCGGAAAGAAAAAAAAAAACATTGTGAGGGTTTCTTTAATTGGATTCCATTGGCAGCTCGACTCGTTTCACCGCTAACATTTACCGGGTGGAATTTTTAGATTGGCAAATATTTCCTCAGGAGCCTTTCGTTTTCTCCTACATGTGACATTTTCCTGATGCTTCTCAGAGATGATCTTTCATTTCCATCTTTGCGTTAAACTGTCCGTGCGTGGACGTGATAATGAAGCCGCTCTGTGTTTACGCCGGATTTCATTCAGCCCGTTTAAATCTGGACTAATTCACTCAGAGCTCAGATGGGCTTGTTCTGCTAACTGAGGTCAACAGTTTCAAACGAGCTATTAAACGACTGCTGGAAGTGACAAATCTTGGAGTGCAATTTGAGAGCCTCTTAAGGCGCGACTTTCTCTCCCCGCGCGCCCTAATAACTTCTCCAGATATGTGAGAATGCTATTAATTACGCCACTTAATGCCGCCATGCCACACCCCGCACTTGGAGGAGCTCGACTCGCCCCCCCCCCCCCCCCCCCCCATCCTCTGAGGCAGGTGGTGACTTACATTCCCTGGAACAATGGGCAAATATTCATCAAACGTCTCATTTGATTTCTCCCCGAATCCTTCTGCCCCCCCCCCCTCTTTCTCTCTCACATCCGGAGTGTTAAAATATGTCTCGCTAAATTGCCGCCGACATATCTGCATATTTGGTTTTCCCTAAAATATTTGATTGCTGCTTCCATTAGCTGTGACAGTGTGCGTTGAGGCTTTGTGGCACGCAGTAGATCTCCCTCCGTCTCTCAGTGTCGAAGACGATGAATAATTGAAGTGCCTTTTTTGCTGTGAGAAAAAAAGAGGGAAAGATATATCAATTATCCCGGATTGTCGGCGAGATAATGTAACGCACGGGCAGAGGGAGAAACCGGCGGGTTTATTAGGCTTGCATCATCTGCTAAAACAAAGCAAACTCGATGTGTTTGCCCAAATAAACTGCAGCTTCTTCCCCTTCTTCCTACCTGGAAACTGAACGCTCGCCGGGGGAACGCGTGTTGTTGCCGTTTCTCTAACACGGTCAATTCAAACTGCGACACTGTTTAGAGAGTTTGCCCCCGAGACTCTCCCGTGTGATTGGGAAACGGCTAAACTGTGCGAGGACGCCTGCTTACGAGCCGGCTGCTTTCATTACGCCTTATTGTTGCTTCCCTTCTGCTATCAGAGGGAATCTGGGTGTTTCATTCCATCAGTGCACGTGGAGAGGATTCAAAACAGGAAGAGAAGTTATCTGAAGCCGGATTACAGGGAGCTGCTCTGTAAAAACTCTGTTTCTGACACAAGGAGGCCATCAGGCTGATGATTTAACTGGTTCTAACTGGTTCTAACTAGTTTTAACTGGTTCTAACTGGTTTTAACTGGTTTTAACTGGTTCTAACTGGTTTTAACTGGTTTTAACTGGTTCTAACTAGTTTTAACTGGTTCTAACTGGTTTTAACTGGTTTTAACTGGTTCTAACTGGTTTTAACTGCCAGCAGAGACCAGTTAAAACCAGCTGATGGCATCATCACAGTTACACTTCGCCAAAGAAGCCAGGCGTTACATTTATGGTACAGATACATTCTGTCCGGGACATTATATCCTATCTGGGAATATCTGGGATATGATATCTTATATGGGATAGGATATAATATCTGGGAATATTATAGTTTAAATGGGATATTTAATTATATCTGGGAATTTTATATTTTATATGGGATATATAATTTCCTATCCCATATAAGTTATAATATCTGTGATAGGATATCATATCTGGGAATATTATAGTTTATCTGGGATGATTTAATTTTATCTGGAAATATTATATTTTATCTTGTAATATTATAGTTTATCTGGGATATGATATCCTATCTGGGATATTATTTCTGGGAAGACGCCGGACAGTCACTGAGTTTGTTTGTCGGCTCGGATCAGAAACAGCTGAAGAGTCGGATGAGATCCATAAAGTTTTTTCCACTTCCCCTAATTAGCATAAACTGTTCTGCCGATATTAAACTCTCCGAATGTTAGGCTGCTATTTTAACTATTGATGCAATGAAAAAACTAGAATTACATGTTTTTAAAAACAAGTTAATGAACTAATCACAAAGTTATTGAGTTTTTTTTGTGTGGAAATGTTAAGTAAATGGAAGATTTTAAGGTTTAACTGCAGATTGTTAGCATGTTGTATCAGGTAACAGCGTCTGCATCAGGAGGAAGAAGAGTTTGGAGCAACACAACTCTCTGAATGGCAGGTTGGAAAGCCATGAGGGGAACTCAGGTTCGGCTGGATTTAGAAACTAAAAGAACTCGGTTAGGTTCAGCCGCTCCTTTTTAAAAACGGAGCCCAAATGTTTCCTTCTTTGGTGCTCTGAATGAGTCTTCAGGAATCTCTTCTTCCTTTTTCCAGCAGTAAAAGTTGCTGACATTTCAAACGATGAGCATCCAGAAACAGATGAGATCTCTATGTGTGAACGAGCTCTGAACACCTTTGATCTGTCCTGAACTCTCTGAATCTTTTCTCTAATTTGACGGGTTTTATTTTCCCCTGAAACGTCTCACATCCCAGCAGACACTGATCCTCCTCCGTCTTCTTCTGCGTCACACACTGAACGCCACTCTTCTTCTGCATGTTTTTATGGTGGTAATGTGGCCCCGGGCCCCACAAACCTGAGCTGGAACCTGCTGTTCCTTAAATGTGGAGTTTGTCGGGTGAATTTGTTTCAGTTTCTCCGGATGTTCGCAGGTAAGTGTTTAAAAAAAGCCGTGGGCGACACCCTGTGTCCCTGTCCATCCTCTAAATACAGTCTTTGCTCATATTACCATGTTATTACCATCTATCTATCTATCTATCTATCTATCTATCTATCTATCTATCTATCTATCTATCTATCTATCTATCTATCTATCTATCTATCTATCTATCTATCTATCTATCTATCTATTACCACGTTACATTTACCTGCTTCAGTAATGAAACTGGATCTCCAGCCTTTAAGTCATCCGTGGAGGCTGCCATCAGAGATTAAATCTGACCCCTGAATATCCAGAGAAAAACTATGATTTACTTATTTTTATTTTTAATCTAAGTACAGAACCCGAGTTTCTACACACACACAAACAGGCGCACTCATAATGGTCCCGTTCCACCCTCATAAAAGGTGCTGAACACTGAACATGCTGCTCGACCTCTGGGTTCATCAGGCCCACACGAGGTCACAGACCTTTCTCCTCTCAGCTGGAGGAAGCTTCTTCAGACGTAAAGCTCATGGAAACGGCAAGAAAGAAAGAAAGAAAGAAAGAAAGAAAGAAAGAAAGAAAGAAAGAGGAGAAGCAGCCGTGCCTTCTCTGGCGTCCTAAGAAAAGCCGAACCACAGAAGAAGAAGAAGAAGAAGGAGGAGGAGGAGGCTTGTTTCTCAGCTTGTTTCTCAGCTTGTTTCTCAGCTTGTTATCTCCTCACTCTGCTGCAGCCGCCTCGTGGCGCCGCACAAACACCTGCCGGCCACAGAGAAGTCGTCTAACCCGGGAAAGACGCCTGGTGGACGCGGTCGGGACGCCGCCACACCCCCGCCTCCCCGCCGCGCTCCGCCACTCGCTCCATTTCGCCTTGTTTACTCGCTGTTTCTGATTTTATTTCTCCTCTCGGCACACATGCCTCTTTCTCCCTTTGATCCGGGTGTTCAGAAGTGTTTTTGAAATGCTCTTCTTTTGTTCCCCCCCCCCACCCCCCCCACCCCCCCGGTCCCGTCTTTTTCTCCCACGAGCAGCGTCTTCAGAGGCGTCCAAATTCTGTCATCGTTCTCTGTCGTCTTTGTGTGCGTCTGAGCCGCAGAGTGTCTCTGTATGTGGGCCTCAGCAAACCTGCAGAGAAACCCGAGCACAAAAGCTTCATGACTGTACAATGGCTGCCGTGGCGTTATCTTGACAGCAAAGGAGGCCCCTTTTGTCTCCAGCCGGCTTTGTCGGCGAAGGGCTTCATGTCCGAGAGGACGGCTTCCCTGTGAAAGACCGCGAATGCTCGAATTTTACTTGACATATGTGAGATTTCCCCCTCAGGAGACACGAGTTAGCGTTAAAGAGAGCAAACAAGGGGCCCATTAGCCGGTCCTTGAACCCTCTTGTTGCGGCTCTTCAGAACACGAGGTCTGTGAGAGCTGTTCCAGGGTCGACCTCCGTGATGTCCTGGAACAAAACGCAGGCCAAAGCAGAAGAGATGCGCTCAGAGGAAGAAAAGGACGAGAATGGGAGCAGTTCTGTGCATCTGCACTGGAAAAAATCTAAATCTTACCAAGTATATTTGTCTCATTGAGTATCTCATTACACTTAATATGAGACACAACTGCCTAACAAGCACCATTTCAGCCAGATATAGGGACTTGCTTGAAGACAATACATCTGGAATATCTTGAAAACAAATTGTTTTGAGTCATATTTCATATGAAATAAGCTTTTTTTTGACATTTGAAGAGGTTTTTAAGCTAATTTCAAGATCACTTTTATCTCAAAAGTCCTAAATATCACATTTTATTTCAAGAAATCTGGACAAGCCGATTTTCACTAGTTCCATTGGCAGATTTTTTTGCTTATTTCAAGCAAAAACGTCTTTTATTTGTTGTTTTTCTTACTTATTTTTGGAGGGGCATTTTTTCCAGTGTGCTGAGCAGTTCTCAATCTGTAAACTGCTTCCATTTCTATGTTTCAACGGTCCAAACTTAGATTAAAAGTTGTCTAATCTCACAGCTGCTTACACGAACCAAACTTCCTTAAACAGTCTGTTCTGTCTCCAACCCGTCATGTTATTATGATTTCATGTCAGATTATGACGCGTAAAACGGGGTGAAGCAGTTTATGACTGACGTGGTTTATTTTTTTTCCCAGCATTATCTTTATTGAGTTTTCAACATGTTTCCAAAACACACATATATTCAGAAATCAGAGTGCTCTCATATCCAAGGAGACATCAGGGGCAAAGTTATCATCCAACATCCAAATTGTCCTTCCTTGCAAGTCAGATATTTATGAGATAATATAGAGCAACACTTAGTACAAGTATAAAAACAAAAACAAAAAAAAAACAAAAAGAAACAACAACAACAACCAGAACAATAAACGTTTCTCTATCTTGTCAAGAATAAGCCCATATTATTTCACTATTGAATCTATATGGTTCAAAAATACAGATTCGGTTTCTGGAAAAAGAAACATTTTATTCAGCGTAACTATTATCCTTTCATTAGTAAAAATCAAAGTCTTAACAAGTATATTTTTCTCATTGAGTATCTCATTGCACTTATTATGAGACACAACTGCCTAATAAGCACCATTTCAGCCAGATATAGGGACTTTTTAATACAATACATCTGGAATATCTTGTTAAATGAAAAAGTCTTGAAAACAAATTGTTTTGAGTCACATATCATATGAAACAAGCTTTTTTTTTTTACATTTGAAGAGTTTTTTAAGCTAATTTCAAGATCACTTTTAACTCAAAAGTCCTAAATATCACATTTTATTTCAAGAAATCTGGACAAGCCGATTTTCACTAGTTCCATTGGCAGATTTTTTTGCTTATTTCAAGCAAAAACGTCTTTTATTTGTTGTTATTCTTACTTATTTTTGGAGGGGCATTTTTTCCAGTGTATATATGTATTTATATGTAAATATTGTTACCAGTTAATATAAAAAGCCTTCTGATGTTCTTTAAGAACTTTTATACATGCTTCCATTAGGTAACATTATTAGACAGCATGGTATAAATTTCCATTGCTATGCTGATGATACTCAGCTGTACTTATCTATAAAACCAGATGAACCCAATAGGTTGGTCAGACTACAAGCATGTCTTAAAGACATAAAGACCTGGATGACTCAGAACTGTCTGCTGCTAAATTCAGACAAAACTGAAGTCGTTATCTTTGGACCTGAGCGTTTCAGGGAGAAATTGTCTAGCTATATAGTTACTCTAGATGGTATTTCCTTGGCTTCTAGTTCTACAGTGAGGAACCTTGGAGTTATTTTTGACCAGAACTTATCATTTGACTCGCATATAAAACAGGTTTCTAGGACTGCCTTCTTTCACCTTCGTAATATTGTTAAAATCAGGAACATCTTGTCTCAGAGTGATGCAGAAAAACTAATTCATGCATTTGTTACTTCAAGATTGGACTACTGTAAGTCTTTATTATTGGGCTGTCCCACATATTCTCTGAAAAGCCTTCAGCTGATCCAAAATGCTGCAGCCAGAGTTCTGATGAGAACTAACAGGAGAGATCATATTTCTCCAGTTTTAGCTTCTCTTCATTGGCTCCCTGTTAAATTCAGAATAGAATTTAAGATTCTTCTCCTCACATATAAAGCTCTTAATGACCGAGCTCCATCATATCTTAAAGATCTCATTGTAAGATATTTTCCTAACAGAGCACTTCGTTCCCAAACTGCAGGTTTACTTGAGGTTCCCAGAGTTTCTAAAAGTAGAATGGGAGGCAGAGCCTTCAGTTATCAGGCCCCTCTATTGTGGAATAAGCTGCCAGTAAATGTCCGGGAAGCAGACACCCTTTCCACTTTTAAGACCAGGCTTAAAACTTTCCTTTTTGATAAAGCTTATAGTTAGGTCTGTTGAATCTGATAGTGTGTCTGCTAGTGTGTCTTGTTCTGCCTCCACCTCTGGCACCCTCTATACTTTCATTACCCCCTACCCGAACCAGGGTTTGAATCCCATTCCCGCTTATCTTACCTCTTTTATTTCTCCCCCTACCCGAACCAGGGTTTGCATCCCCACCCCGCTGTGACTGGTGTGCAGTTGGTGAGAGGCTGAGGTAGCTTGTGGCTGTAAAAAGATGGTTGTTGTGGTGTGAGGAGCAGATCTATAGGGAGTATAGGGAATTACTCACTGAGTCTGCTCCTTTATTTTATTATTTATTTTTTCGTTAGCACAAGTTTCTTGTGTTTACCTTGAATAGGGATGGCTCAGGTAATCCTGAAACATCCCATAGTTAAGCTGCTATAGGCCTAGACTGCTGGGGGGCCTCATCTGTCACACCTTTCCTCACTTTACTCTCTTTATGTATATGTGATATTATTGTGGTCATTAACTCGTGTTTCCCTGTTCCAACAGATATCCTTTCCAGCTGGTTCTGGTTCTGATGGCCACCCTCCCTGGTTCTGGTTCATGGCCACCCTTCCTGGTTCTTGCTCTGATGGCCACCCTTCCTGGTTCTGGTTCTGCCAGAGGTTTCTTCCTGTTCAAAGGGAGTCGTTTCTCTCCACAGTCGCCTCAGGCACGCTCAGGGCGGGAGATTGGACTGAAGACAAGTTTAGGTGCAATCTGTCGGTTTTCTTAGCTGGGAAATAGTTTTTGAATTGGCTCTATATGAACGAATTGGATTATTTTATGAATTATGATTATTATTAATTAATTGAATTCCAATTGGCGTGTTATTACCTGAAGTTTCTCTGGATTAACGGCCTGCAGGTGATAAAAATACAACTTTCAGTCCCAGCGAGTCTGTTTTCTTCTGTTTGGACACTTTGTCTTCCACAGGAAAAACATCTCAGATCTTATTTTAACGGAAGCGTTTTCTGCTCAGGACCTTTTTTAGGAAGCAGAATGGTTCCCCCTGAGGATGTTCCCATCTTAACTTTACGGGTCTGAGGCTTGTTGTGATGTTGTTTTACATTCAGATCCTGAACATGCAGATAAAACGTCACCTGCTTCCACCTTTACTATCACACAGACTGCAGATAAAGACTGTTCCCCATCATCTATCGCATCGATATCTCGGTTTAAAAAAAAGAAAAATAAGTCAGAATGGCGTGTTTTTACAGCTTTTATTAAGCGGAATGTGCTGAACTCTTTTTGCACACAGAGAACAAACTGCAGGAAGGAAACAAACACATGCAAAGATAATAAAGCGGCACCAAGATAAAAGGCTCAGATGCAGCAATTATGTGCAGCACGCAGGTGTAAAAATAGAAATGAACGCCATCTTTGCAGGTTAAAGAGTTGCTCGGTGAAGCCTGTTCCAGGTTGGTGCTCTCAGATGGCTGTTCCATGCAGCCTTCGGTATTAAATCCACTTTTTCTGCTCTGACTCAGAGATTTACACCGAGCAGAAATATTCACACACAAGTTAGAGGGGAAAACAAAAGATAAAAAACACTTTTTAACCCTTTTAACGCCCTACCAAAGCCTCAAAATAAAGCAACTTCACTGAATTTTTAATCCAAAATCTATTTTGCATGATGAAACCACCTGTTATTTATCTATTCAGCTCAATTCAATCCATTTTTTATCATGTATTTTTTGTTACACAATACAAAAAGACAATCACCAGTTTTCAGGATTACACTTCTTTTTTTTTTTTTTTGGTCAGTTGGACCAACAGTTTTCTTGTTTTCTCAGTTTTCTTTTAAATAATAAAGGTTTATTATTGCTATTATATAAATGTGAAGTAATTACTTCTGAATTAATTATACTGAAAGGTAAAAAAAACAGTGAACTTTTTTCTGGTGTTTAAATGTTTTCATAATTCACGGGTCAAAAATGAGCCATAAGACAATCTTTGTACCCTAGTGGTGTACCGCCCACATGGAGACATAAACAAAAATAAAGTGTGACTTTTTCTAATGATGGGGTCCCTTTAGGAAAAGTCATAACATTTCAAGTTGGAAAAAGATAGTTTAAGGTATTTTTTCTACAGCTAAACATGGTGCACTGGAAAAAATGCCCCTCCAAAAAAAAGTAAGAAAAACAACAAATAAAAGACATTTTTGCTTGAAATAAGCAATAAATCTGCCAATGGAACTAGTGAAAATCGGCTTGTCAAGATTTCTTGAAATAAAATGTGATATTTAGGACTTTTGAGATAAAAGTGATCTTGAAATTAGCTTAAAAACCTCTTCAAATGTAAAAAAAAGCTTGTTTCATATGATATGTGACTCAAAACAATTTGTTTTCAAGACTTTTTCATTTAACAAGATATTCCAGATGTATTGTATTAAAACAAGTCCCTATATCTGGCTGAAATAGTGCTTGTTAGGCAGTTGTGTCTCATATTAAGTGTAATGAGATATTTGGACTAGAAATGAGACAAATATACTTGGTAAGACTGATTTTTTCCAGTGTTGTGGCTCACTTTTGACCCGCAGGACAACCGGAGGGTTAAACTCCTGATCCCGTGGCCACTCCACCTCTGGCTCCCTCTGGATTTACTCGCTTTAATCCCGGCGGCCGGCTCATGGCAGCCATTGTCCCTCTAAGTGGATAAAGCGGGATGGATTGGATTTTTTTTAATGGCATTAGAGGAACCGATGACCAGTAAGAGGATTGTGAACTTGCTGGGACCCTCTGAGGAGGTGGGATTGTAACACCTCAGGTGATTGCATGTTTGGGTTTGGCATCCAAACGTCTCCCGGAGGCGGGGGATGAGGGGTCATCACCCCCCGCGTGATGCGGCCCTGCTCTGCTGGAGCTGCCACTCAGAGCCGCCTGAGCCCGCCTCGCCCCGGTCTGAAGGTTCAGCTTTGATTGATGCCACACTTTAGCTGGATTATAGGCTCTAATCCAGCTCCCAGTCAAAAATAATGCACGTGGAAACTACTGAGAGCAGCACTGATGCTGTAATGTGGAAGGAAGAGGGGGAGATAGTACCGCGTGTGGCCACCGGGGGAGCTGTTCTCTGTGAAACCACCATGAGGAGCAGGCAGACTGCAACTGTCAGCCTCCTCATCGAGCTCTGATCACTCAGAAATACACAACCCCCACAAATCATTCAGATTATTTTAGCATGAAAAAATGCGAGTTTATGACCTCAGAGTCAGAGCTGCTCCTCAAACTATATTTCTTCTTTATAATGATGAACACGTTCCACCTTTCAAGCCTCTAATCTGCTGGAAGAATTCTCCTTTTTTTAATTAAATCGTCCTAAATAACACAAATAATGTCAGTAAAGTTGTTTCAAATGCAAAAAATGTGATGCTTTAGGCTTTTTAAGACAAATATTAACATTTAAATGACACACTGGAAAAAATGCCCCTCCAAAAATAAGTAAGAAAATAACAAATAAAAGACGTTTTTGCTTGAAATAAGCAAAAAAATCTGCCAATGGAACTAGTGAAAATCGGCTTGTCAAGATTTCTTGAAATAAAATGTGATATTTAGGACTTTTGAGATAAAAATGATCTTGAAATTAGCTTAAAAACCTCTTCAAATGTAAAAAAAAAAAAAGCTTGTTTCATATGATATGTGACTCAAAACAATTTGTTTTCAAGACTTTTTCATTTAACAAGATATTCCAGATGTATTGTCTTCAAACAAGTCCCTATATCTGGCTGAAATAGAACTTGTTAGGCAATTGTGTCTCATATTAAGTGTAATGAGATACTCAATGAGACAAATATACTTGGTATGATTTAGATTGAATGTATAGATTCAGTTAAATAAAGGTAGTTCTGAATCTCACACAGAGTGAGAGTAAAACTGCACATTTTACACCCTGTTTGGTGCTTATTTGTATTATTCTGAGCAGAATAATTATAATTAGGAGTCACACAGGGAGCATCTATACATGATGAGTTTAACATTTACAAACATTTCACATTTCTTTTAGAGTTAAAATATCTGTTACTTAAATGGCAAAATATTCATTTTTCTTATTTTTTCCAGGAAATTACAGGACATTTAAACAGTTAAAACACGGCGTTTCAGGACAATAAACATGTCTGACGATGAGGTGAAAAGCTGACACACACACACACACACACACACACACACACACACACACACACACACACACACATTTTAATGCGCCAAATGTTTCTTTAATAAATGAGAAATGCTCAAATATCCTGAAACTGATCCAACACCCAGTGTGTGTGTTTGGTGCTGACACACATCTGTACCTTTGTTTAATTCAACATTAACAGAAGTTTCATGTTTTATCCCCCCTTTTCCACAGTCGGAGCGTTAGAATAACTCCCTCATGCAGCGTTAAGGAGGAAGAATCGCCCCCGAAAGGAACCGTTCGGCTGAATCAGAAGCACTTTGCAGACTTTGAGCTGCTTATACCTGATAAACCAGTCAGAGAAAGTGACCTGAAAGGGCTGTTTTAGAAGGATTCCAACCTGCATCACAATGAAAACAAGACTTGTGTCTCTGATGGAGCAGCGTGATCGACACAGAGACCCTGCGGACTGATCAGTGAAGCCACACAGGTTAGAGACTGGATGTAAAACTCGATACACGATTGATTAACCATTACGGGGCGCTGCAGGTCAGCGAGAGCTGCGTTTAAATCAGGGACGCACAGGGTCACTTTTTAAGCTTTTATTCCAGTTGTGACGCACCTCTGTCGCTCGCATCATCGAAGGCGTGAAGAGGCTGCAGGTGACCAGCGATTAAAAAGCAGATAAATAGCAAATAAAAAGCAAATAAAAAGCAAATAAAAGGCAAATAAAAAGCAAAAAAAAACAGATAAAAAGAAAAGAAAAAGAAAAAAAAAGAAAAAAGCAATTAAAAAGCAAAAAAAGCAAAAAAGTAACTCAAGAGCAAAAAAAGCAAAAAAAGCAAATAAAAAGAAAAGAAAAAGAAAAAAAAGGAAAAAAGCAATTAAAAAGCAAAAAAAGCAAAAAAGTAACTAAAAAGCAAAAAAAAAAAAGCAAAAAAAGCAGAAAAATAGCAGAAAAAAAAGCAATTAGAAAACCGATAAAAAGCAAAAAAAAGCAAAAAAGTAACTAAAAAGCAAAAAAGCAAAAAAAGCAAATAAAAAGCAGATAAAAAGAAAAGAAAAAGAAAAAAAAGGAAAAAAGCAAAAAAAGCAAATAAAAAGCAAAAAAAAAGCAGATAAAAAGCTCGATTAGAGACAATAATTCCTTCGTTCTGCAGAGAAATCAGAGCTGAGGAGAAGCTGCGGCGCTCACATCTTCTGCTGCATTCTCTGACTTTTACTGACAAAAGAGGGCAGTATGATGACATTGACAAAGTAAGCAAACTTTATAGTTTGACACACTGTACTCACTCTGTGTGCATGTGCATGTGAGTGTGCACGTGAATGTGTGTGGCATTCAGGGAGGCCGTTGCCAACATGCTCGGTGTCTGATAAAACTCATTCATGTGAATATGTGTGTGTACACGCCCCCTTTTCCACAGCATGTATACACGTGCACGTGCACACACACACGCACGTGCACGCAGCGTGGTGGAAAGCCTTCTCGCAGCGTAATGAAAACACAGGAATGTGTGCTGAGTGCTCAGCAGGGAGGCAGTTTTAATTCTTCTTTACAATAATCACACAGGATGAGACCCAGAAAAGGAATAAATAAAACATCTGAGTCGTGCTGCTGATGTTCCGACCTGTCACCACGAATGTGGGCGGAAACGCGTCCTGATGCATGAAAATCCATCAGGACGGGAGCTTTCAGCACGCCTCTGACCGGAGTGACCCCGGTTAACGCCGAGCAGCCCTGAGAGCCGGCCTGCTAAAGATGGCGTAATGATGGCGTTATGATGGCGTGATGATGGCGTAATGATGGCGTAATGATGGCGTAATGATGGCGCACTCAGACATCAGGGCGGAGCACACGTAAGCGACAAACGCCAGTCCTAAATATGATGCCATCGCTGCTGCGTGCTGGAAGCGGCTCCCGGCGCGCGGCGCCAACTCGGCCCGCCGCTGCCAAGCAGCCCTCAGATCTCATTAGGTAACAGCTCGTTCATTACGGAGGCCGGGACAGCCGCCATTAAAGCCCCGATCGGACAGGACGGAGGCCGGGACAGCCGCCATTAAAGCCCCGATAGGACGGGACGGGGGCTGCAGCCGCCATTAAAGCCCCAATAGGACGGGACGGGGGCTGCAGCCGCCATTAAAGCCCCGATCGGACAGGACGGGGGCTGCAGCCGCCATTAAAGCCCGATCGGACGGGACGGGGGCTGCAGCCGCCATTAAAGCCGCCATTAAAGCCCGATCGGACGGGACAGGACGGGGGAAGCAGCCGCCATTAAAGCCCCGATAGGACGGGACGGGGGCTGCAGCCGCCATTAAAGCCCCAATAGGACGGGACGGGGCTGCAGCCGCCATTAAAGCCCCGATAGGACGGGACGGGGGCTGCAGCCGCCATTAAAGCCCCAATAGGACGGGACGGGGCTGCAGCCGCCATTAAAGCCCGATCGGACGGGACAGGACGGGGGCAGCAGCCGCCATTAAAGCCCGATCGGACGGGACGGGGGTTGCAGCCGCCAATAAAGCCCTGATCGGACGGGACAGGACGGGGGCAGCAGCCGCCATTAAAGCCCGATCGGACGGGACGGGGGCCGCAGCCGCCATTAAAGCCCCATTAGGACGGGACGGGGGCTGCAGCCGCCATTAAAGCCCGATCGGACGGGACGGGGGCTGCAGCCGCCATTAAAGCCCCGATAGGACGGGACGGGGGCTGCAGCCGCCATTAAAGCCGCCATTAAAGCCGCCATTAAAGCCCGATCGGACGGGACAGGACGGGGGCAGCAGCCTCCATTAAAGCCGCCATTAAAGCCGCCATTAAAGCCCGATCGGACGGGACAGGACGGGGGCAGCAGCCGCCATTAAAGCCCAATCGGACGGGACGGGGGCCGCAGCCGCCATTAAAGCCCGATCGGACGGGACAGGACGGGGGCAGCAGCCGCCATTAAAGCCCAATCGGACGGGACGGGGGCTGCAGCCACCAATAAAGCCCTGATCGGACGGGACAGGACGGGGGCAGCAGCCGCCATTAAAGCCCGATCGGACGGGACGGGGGCCGCAGCCGCCATTAAAGCCCCGATAGGACGGGACGGGGGCTGCAGCCGCCATTAAAGCCGCCATTAAAGCCGCCATTAAAGCCCGATCGGACGGGACAGGACGGGGGCAGCAGCCTCCATTAAAGCCGCCATTAAAGCCGCCATTAAAGCCCGATCGGACGGGACAGGACGGGGGCAGCAGCCTCCATTAAAGCCGCCATTAAAGCCGCCATTAAAGCCCGATCGGACGGGACAGGACGGGGGCAGCAGCCGCCATTAAAGCCGCCATTAAAGCCCGATCGGACGGGACAGGACGGGGGCAGCAGCCGCCATTAAAGCCCAATCGGACGGGACGGGGGCTGCAGCCACCAATAAAGCCCTGATCGGACGGGACAGGACGGGGGCAGCAGCCGCCATTAAAGCCCAATCGGACGGGACGGGGGCTGCAGCCACCAATAAAGCCCTGATCGGACGGGACAGGACGGGGGCAGCAGCCGCCATTAAAGCCCGATCGGACGGGACGGGGGCCGCAGCCGCCATTAAAGCCCCAATAGGACGGGACGGGGGCTGCAGCCGCCATTAAAGCCCCGATAGGACGGGACGGGGGCTGCAGCCGGCATTAAAGCCCCGATAGGACAGGACAGGACGGGGGCTGCAGCCGCCAATAAAGCCCTGATCGGACGGGACAGGACGGGGGCAGCAGCCGCCATTAAAGCCCCGATAGGACGGGACGGGGGCTGCAGCCGCCATTAAAGCCCCGATAGGATGGGACGGGGGCTGCAGCCGCCATTAAAGCCCGATCGGACGGGACGGGGGCTGCAGCCGCCATTAAAGCCCCAATAGGACGGGACGGGGGCTGCAGCCGCCATTAAAGCCCGATAGGACGGGACGGGGGCTGCAGCCGCCATTAAAGCCCCGATTGGACAGGACAGGACGGGGGCAGCAGCCGCCATTAAAGCCCCGATAGGACGGGACGGGGGCCGCAGCCGCCATTAAAGCCCGATCGGACGGGACAGGACGGGGGCTGCAGCCGCCATTAAAGCCCCGATCGGACAGGACAGGACGGGGGAAGCAGCCGCCATTAAAGCCCCGATAGGACGGGACGGGGGCCGCAGCCGCCATTAAAGCCCGATCGGACGGGACAGGACGGGGGCAGCAGCCGCCATTAAAGCCCCGATGGGACGGGACGGGGGCCGCAGCCGCCATTAAAGCCCGATCGGACGGGACGGGACGGGGGCTGCAGCCGCCATTAAAGCCCCGATAGGACAGGACGGGGGCAGCAGCCGCCATTAAAGCCCGATCAGACGGGACAGGACGGGGGCTGCAGCCGCCATTAAAGCCCCGATAGGACGGGACGGGGGCTGCAGCCGCCATTAAAGCCCCGATAGGACAGGACGGGGGCAGCAGCCGCCATTAAAGCCCGATCAGACGGGACAGGACGGGGGCTGCAGCCGCCATTAAAGCCCCGATAGGACGGGACGGGGGCTGCAGCCGCCATTAAAGCCGCCATTAAAGCCCGATCGGACGGGACAGGACAGGGGCAGCAGCCGCCATTAAAGCCCGATCGGACGGGACGGGGGCTGCAGCCGCCATTAAAGCCGCCATTAAAGCCCGATCGGACGGGACAGGACGGGGGCTGCAGCTGCCATTTAAGCCCGATCGGACGGGACGGGGGCCGCAGCCGCCATTAAAGCCCGATCGGACGGGACGGGGGAAGCAGCCGCCATTAAAGCCCCGATAGGACGGGACGGGGGCCGCAGCCGCCATTAAAGCCCGATCGGACGGGACAGGACGGGGGCAGCAGCCGCCATTAAAGCTCAATCGGACGGGACAGGACGGGGGCAGCAGCCGCCATTAAAGCCCGATCGGACGGGACGGGGGCCGCAGCCGCCATTAAAGCCCCAATAGGACGGGACGGGGGCCGCAGCCGCCATTAAAGCCCCAATAGGACGGGACGGGGGCCGCAGCCGCCATTAAAGCCCGATAGGACGGGACGGGGGCTGCAGCCGCCATTAAAGCCCCGATAGGACGGGACGGGGGCTGCAGCCGCCATTAAAGCCCCGATCGGACAGGACAGGACGGGGGAAGCAGCCGCCATTAAAGCCCCGATAGGACGGGACGGGGGCCGCAGCCGCCATTAAAGCCCGATCGGACGGGACGTACGCTGCAAACACAGTAACAACACACACACACAACATAGTTTTTAACTTATAATTTGTTAAATCCTCCCTCAGGCCTCTTCACCCTCCAGTAGGCACACTCACTGGGGGCCACCTCTGCTCCCCTGCCTCAACTGGCCATGTGTGGAGGCCCAAACAGCTGGGCTCCCACTGTTGTTTCATAGTGTGTGTGCATGTGTGCATGTGTTTCTGCATGGGAGGAGCCAAAATGATGCACTGTGCACCAACAACTCACACACCTCCGTTGTTTTTAGAGTCTCACACGGAGCTCTTCCTTTACTTTAGAAGTCACGTGACAAAGACCCATTTTAATTTGAAAGATTTAATGTAAATTTATGTTTTTACCTCCCTTTAATTAGCTCACACAAAGGGAGGTTAAAAACATGAACACATACCACTGTGTCATTATTTATGGAACACAACACAGCATGTTAAAGGTTAAAGGTCACCCCAAGGTCAGAAACCCAAGAGCTACATCTCAGACTCTGCAGGCCTCAGTTAGCATGTTAAAGGTTAAAGGTCACCCCAAGGTCAGAAACCCAAGAGCTACATCTCAGACTCTGCGGGCCTCAGTTAGCATGTTAAAGGTTAAAGGTCACCCCAAGGTCAGAAACCCAAGAGCTACATCTAAGACTCTGCGGGCCTCAGTTAGCATGTTAAAGGTTAAAGGTCACCCCAAGGTCAGAAACCCAAGAGCTACATCTCAGACTCTGCGGGCCTCAGTCAGCATGTTAAAGGTTAAAGGTCACCCCAAGGTCAGAAACCCAAGAGCTACATCTCAGACTCTGCAGGCCTCAGTTAGCATGTTAAAGGTTAAAGGTCACCCCAAGGTCAGAAACCCAAGAGCTACATCTCAGACTCTGCGGGCCTCAGTTAGCATGTTAAAGGTTAAAGGTCACTCCAAGGTCAGAAACCCAAGAGCTACATCTCAGACTCTGCAGGCCTCAGTTAGCATGTTAAAGGTTAAAGGTCACCCCAAGGTCAGAAACCCAAGAGCTACATCTCAGACTCTGCGGGCCTCAGTCAGCATGTTAAAGGTTAAAGGTCACTCCAAGGTCAGAAACCCAAGAGCTACATCTCAGACTCTACAGGCCTCAGTTAGCATGTTAAAGGTTAAAGGTCACCCCAAGGTCAGAAACCCAAGAGCTACATCTCAGACTCTGCAGGCCTCAGTCAGCATGTTAAAGGTTAAAAGTCATGACAGCACAGTTAGAAACAGACTGAACAGGTGTGGCTTGTGTGGAAGGGCTGCAGGAGAAAGCCTCTTCTCTCTAAAAAGAACATGGCAGCACAGCTTTGGTTTGCAAAGCTGCATCTGAACAAACCACAAGACTTCTGGAACAATGTGCTTTGGACAGACCAGACCAAAGTGGAGATGTTTGCTCATAATGCACAGCAGCACGTTTGGAGAAAACCAAACACAGCATATCAGCACAAACACCTCACACCAGCTGTCAAGCACGGTGGTGGAGGGCTGATGATCTGGGCTTGTTCTGCACAAACAGGACCTGGCTATGTCCTGATATATCTACATTCAAACAGAGATTGAGTATTGGACTGATAATGTGAAGAAACAGATCATTTACCAGAGATGGGGACTCGAGTCACTGTGACTTGGACTCAAGTCGACTCGAGACTCGACTTGGACTTGTAAGTTAAAGACTCGGCACTTGACTTGACTTGAGACACGATGACTTGAATGACTTGAGTGTTAAGCATCTAGCATAACTTCGAACTTTGTTCGTCATTTGAAGATCCATTCTGACCAGTGAGTGCTTGTTAAATTAGCTAATATTATCCTGTTAGCCTAGTCGGTAGTTAGCTAACGTTAGCTTGATATGATACGGGGTGGACAGGTTGGACACATTGGCCAATGATGTTTACTGACAGTTACTTATATCTTTGTGTTTTCACTTTATTAAGATCAGATTCTGCAGGTAAAATTGCAATAATAAGGTGACTTGACCAAGAAAAAATTACCTGAGACTTGCACATGTGTGACTTGGTCCCATCTCTGCGAGAAGTTCCCGGATGCATACTAGATTCTCCGAAATGTTGGGTATGCATCATGAGGTTACTACTCATACTCAAACTACCCAAGATGCAACGTAACGTGACGTCGCCGATCGTCATTTCCTGTCAAAGCGGCAGTTTCAAGCTAGCTACAACGAGGGTAGGTTCACTTCCTGTTTTCAAAACAAAAGCACCAATTGTATGGTAATGGCTTTCCCTATGATAAAAGGCAACGGGTATTTTATTTTGTGAAAATAACAGGAAGTGCGTTGCTCACTGCGGCTAGCTTTAGTAGCGCCGAATTCGTGGGAACAAAACTATAAACAGCCGGTATTTTGTCAGGTTTTCAACACGTTGGGGATCTAAACGACTACTTTCTCACCTGAAAATGTTTCAAATGTTGCTAAAGTTTACAGAGTTTAGAGCTTAAGAGAAATCAGCTTCAGGCCGGCTGATTTCAGCTCGGGCAGGAGCGAAATGCATTGTGGGTAAACGCTCTGCATACTGTCTGATCGATGAGTATGCAGTAGTATGAAGTATGTAGTATGTAGTATGTAGTATGTAGTATGTGGTATGTGGTATGTAGTATGTAGTATGTAGTATGTAGTTTGTAGTATGTAGTATGCGGTTTTGAACACAGCCCTGGTCTGGGTATGATGTCCTGTAGCTTGAGATTAAAAAAAGTTGGCGCTCAGACCGTGAGAATGCAGCAGGAAGTGGCCCAAACGGGTCCAAAAGAAAGTCCATGTTAGCGCGTCCCCGTTTATTCTGCTGACACTGGGGGGGACGACTACCCACTGAAGTCTTTTTAACCTCAGACCTGGTGTCTGGGGAGCAGCATACCTGCATGTTTTACCCCTCCTCTGAGCAGGATTACAGGCAAAATTTAAATACAGCTCCGAACGGTTAATTTCCCATTAAATTAAGAGGGCGGAGGCGACGTGTGAGCACTGTTTGAATAGGCCCGAGTGCGACCGTGGAATCGCCACGGCATCTTAAATGGATTCAGTACAGGAGCCCCTGGGTTTCCCCCCCGAGAGAGCCCCGAGTAATACATCATATTGCTCTTAAAATAGCTATTAAGCACAGTGAGGAGAGCCACTGAGAGGAGGGGAGGGAAGCGGGGAGGGGAAATTAAGCAATGTTCACAGAGTCATTCTCATACAATAACTCACCATTAACCTAAGCACTAAAAGGCTCGCTGTCTCTTTCTGTTATGTGTGCCTTTAATTGATTCTCCTATTCCCTCTGCGGGCCGACAGCAGAAAGGAAGAGGGGGAAACTTGCAGATGAGGCACGTTTCTTTCTCTCTTCCCTCCCTGTCGGAGCGTCGAAGCCGGCTGCAGAAAGTCTGAGTGGATGGCAGATATGTTGCCTAATCCCTCTCAAGTTGAGAGCATCTGAAACCTATTCACAAACTTTGTGTCCCGTACATCTGCAATTAAAAAAGGCCGCGCCAGATAAGTATGCTAATGAGGGAATCCAAGAAAAAAAAGAGATACGCGGCACTAATCTGTGGCTGTAAAAGGAGGTTAAGGGGAAAGAATTAAGATTAGGATTTAATTCGCCCAGAAGTATCGCTGCTGCTCAGACCGTCCCGTGCACCAGCTGAGGTTAACGCACGAGACAAAAACAAACACCTCCGTGATGAGGTTTGCTCAAAGCGCGTGATTGAAATCCCATCTTTCAAATTAACATACACATATGCAAATGAGATCTTAATTAATTGCAAAATGTATTTCTGATTAAATACTCCAAACATCATGATTCTAATCTTGACCGGGGAAAGGGAGAAGAAGAAGAAAAAAAAAAAAAAAAGTTTTAATTAATTTTGCCAGTTAAACCTCATCAACACTTTGAATGGAGTGTAATTAGGACGCCGCCCTCTCTTCTTCTTCCTCGGCTGTGAAAGAAGAAATCAGCCATTGTTATCACATTTGTAATGCAACCCAGTGTGAGAGATGAGCCCGCGATAAGCGAGCGGGGTCCTGGATTTCATAGGCAAAGTAAAATAATGCCGCTAATTGGCAGATATTCTAATATTGATTAAATTAGACGGAAAACACTCCTTTCATTAGGGTGCCATGATATGGCCTAATTCTGATCATCTTCTCTGTGTCTTTGGGATTACCAATTAAAGAGGCTTTGTGGAAGTTTTTCAAACCTTACGGGCGAGAGAGAGAAATTACGCCTATAGTTTGTTAGAGAGGAAGCGCGCCCGCCCCGCTCGCTCGCCGTCCCCCCTCCACGCTGTTTACCAAGGACTGTGTTTGTGTGGGAAGTGGTGGTTAATGATGTATTCATCCTCCCTCGCTGTGGAAGCCCAGCTCCGTGTGCATTGTGCTCAATTATGTGAAGAGGAAGAGCTGATAATGAAAACTAACATGAAGCCCCTGAGTGGATCAAGATGTGTGTGTGAGAGCGATGGAGCTGGTGTGTGTGTGTGCAACGGCTGGCACAACTGTATCCTTTCTCTTTCATCATACCCCCAGTCAGAAGCCACAACTCCTCACACAACCTTTCAAAGCCTGCAAAACTTTCAGGCCCCCTCCCTCGTCCTCCTCCAGAGCAGCCGTCCACTTAAGAGTATAAGGAGGCTTACTCGGGGATAAGACCCCGCGAGGTGCTCGAGGTGAGATAACCAATTACCCATGATCACTTTTGACTCTTCTAATCTCCCCGCCGTATCGGCAGGATTTAGCCGCCGCAGCACCTGTGAAACTTGGCCATCTCCAATCTGCCTGCCAGCCCGCCTTTGTTATTCTAATGTCAGCCACTTGACTCGTCACCTCGGGGATAAGCCCTGCTGGGCGTGGAGGACGGTGGCGGCGGGGGAGCGGCCCGGTGATTCTGAGCTGATGAATCTCCCACGGAAACCAGGCGACGTGCCCTCGGCTCATCCTGTGTGGGTGTTGCAGCAGGACTTCAGATAAAGATCTCTTCCTTTGACCCATCCAGGTCAGCAGGTTGAACTCATGAGCCGCGGTCCCACCGTAGGAACCTTTGGCAGTTCCTGGAACCTTTTCAGGAACGGGGCCGTTTTTCCCCGCATTCGGACATACAGGAACTAGGGACCACGGCCTTCAGGAACTAGGGACCACTGCCTTCAGGAACTAGGGACCACGGCCCTCAGGAACTAGGGACCACGGCCTTCAGGAACTCGAGACCACGGCCCTCAGGAACTAGGGACCACGGCCCTCAGGAACTAGGGACCACGGCCCTCAGGAACTAGGGACCACGGCCGTCAGGAACTAGGGACCACTGCCCTCAGGAACTAGGGACCACTGCCCTCAGGAACTAGGGACCACTGCCCTCAGGAACTAGGGACCACGGCCCTCAGGAACTAGGGACCACAGCCCTCAGGAACTAGGGACCACGGCCCTCAGGAACTAGGGACCACGGCCTTCAGGAACTAGGGACACGGCCCTCAGGAACTAGGGACCACGGCCCTCAGGAACTAGGGACCACTGCCCTCAGGAACTAGGGACCACGGCCCTCAGGAACTAGGGACCACGGCCCTCAGGAACTAGGGACCACGGCCGTCAGGAACTAGGGACCACTGCCCTCAGGAACTAGGGACCACTGCCCTCAGGAACTAGGGACCACTGCCCTCAGGAACTAGGGACCACGGCCCTCAGGAAGTAGGGACCACGGCCCTCAGGAACTAGGGACCACGGCCTTCAGGAACTAGGGACCACTGCCCTCAGGAACTAGGGACCACGGCCTTCAGGAACTAGGGACCACGGCCCTCAGGAACTAGGGACCACTGCCCTCAGGAACTAGGGACCACGGCCCTCAGGAACTAGGGACCACGGCCCTCAGGAACTAGGGACCACGGCCCTCAGGAACTAGGGACCACGGCCTTCAGGAACTAGGGACCACGGCCTTCAGGAACTAGGGACCACGGCCCTCAGGAACTAGGGACCACGGCCCTCAGGAACTAGGGACCACAGCGTTCTTAGAACGGCTCTGTCCGAATGCGGCTATGGCGACAGATACCATTCGCTGGAGCGGCGGGCAGCTGTCAGTCCGCCAATCTACTGAGCGGCGAGAGCGGGAATCTGACCGCCGACCATCCGGTGGTTGGACGACCCGCTCTGAGCCACGGCCGCCGTGAATAAGTGTTCGGAGCCCGGAACGGTCTCCACTTCAACAGTTTTATCATTTTCTGCGGCACAGTTACGAGAGATTTTATTTATTATCTTAAGTCTATAATATAATAGACTTCCATCTATTATATTTATTATTTATTAGAGCTTTATTATACGGCTACGACAGACAGTTTGTGTACTTTCGTGACCTGAACCTGCCGATCCAATCAGGTTGAACTTGGAGAAACGAGCCGTCTAAGGCGCACTCGCCACCATTTCATCATTTCTGAATCCAACTGCCCGTCCGTCCTCTCACTTCTTCCTCGTGATGAGCTCGATGAGAGCAGCAGATCTGCTTGATTTACGCAACGTGAGCAGGTGTTTGGGCAATGGTGGCAAAGCTCTGACATGAATTTATGGCTTTTTAACATTTAAACCGCTTGTTTGTTCAGCGTAAACCGAGCCTCTGCTCTGACTGAAACTAAAAGCCCCTCTAAGAAGCGCCGGTTACTGTGGGCAGCGACAGAAAAGCGTGTGGTTTCATTGCACAGACGCCCGCTGGTGGAAAAACGTGTTTGTTTCCATCAGATTGCTGTTAAAAGACAGCGACCACTAACTCGCACCGAGGTTAATCCCCTCAGGCGTGTCTGACGGCCCAGTCAGAGTGAATGCTGGTGTGTTTCTCTCATAGACTTGAACCACTTTGTGATTAAAGTGAGTAAATCTCTGTCTCGCACTGCTGTGATGCGTCCCTATGTCGTCTGATATGAAAGTGGACAGTGAAGCAGCTTCCTACAGGCTTGTGTGGATAAGTTTATTTGGTTGTTTTTGTTTAAATTAGCTTCAGTCTCTCTGACCTGCAACTGGTCACAGCTTCTTTAAACTAAACATCGGTTGTTATATCATTTGCTAACATGGTCAGAATTCAGCATTTATGAACAGTACCCTGGAAAAAAATCTAAAACTCAAAAGTCCTAAATATCACATCTTATTTCAAGAAATCTTGACAAGCCGATTTTCACTAGTTCCATTGGCAGATTTATTTTGCTTATTTCAAGCAAAAACGTCTTTAATTTGTTGTTTTTTTAACTTATTTTTTCCAGTGTAATCACACCGTTTACGGTCTACACAACTGTATACGTTTCTAAAGGGTTGTGGTTTCATCAGCGGGAGAACTGCACTTTAACACTGTCGTCATTAAGGCCAAAAAAACAGTTTCCGGGACTTTGAACACACCCAAAGAAACGCATTTATTTCAGCAACGCATTGCAGAGTGGACCCTTACCAGCCCACTAACGTACCGTACGTACGTACTTACTGCCCAAAGCATTTATAAAAGCATGATTGTTGGAGCCTTAAGGCCTCAGTAGGCTTCTTCGTCAGCTCTCCGTCCTTTCGAAGTTCTCTGTCGGGATGTTGGATACCCAAGGCAGTTCACCTCTCGATCAGTAGGCGGCGCTACGTTAGACGACCCAATCTGGCGACGTCTATGGTGAAAGTGGCTGATTGGTTGTTCACCTTCCGGCTCCGTTCCACTCCTCACAGTGAACGATGGCGACCGAGAGAGAAAGACTGTTGTTGGAGTCGGAGCTGATGTTGAAATGCAAATAATTCTGACCAAATGTTGACCGGCCACACGATAAACTCTTTCAAAAATGGCGGCGTTGTTGTTCTGAGAAGAAGGAGCTAAACCGGAAATTATGTTTTTAGCCGACCAATCAGAAATCAGAAAAGATTTTATTGCCAAGTAATTTCTGTCTGTTTGGTGCAACAAACACCAAAAATATAATAATAATAAAATAAAGTAATAAAATATAAATAAAATATATGTACAATCACAACCCTTGCGGTCTCCATGTATCCTGGGACAAAGACGGCCGAGCTGTCACCGTATAGCCTAGCTTAGCCGTTCAGGGATGAACTGAGGCTGTGCTGAAAGCTCGTTAAAGCTTTTTTTTTTATGTGTGATTTTTAATGCATTAAATCCTGCCTCTGCGATTTATTGTATTCTGTTTTGGAGAACAATAAACATCCCATCCACAGCATCCTGGCAGGACAGAGGAGCAGCTGCAGGACTGAGAGGTTCAGGAGGTCCTTTGTTCGCACAGCCATAAGGCTTTTTAACAGTGACCGCTGAGTTTATCTCAAATTGATTGATTGATTTTTTTTATTTTTTATTTTAATCTAAATTTTTAAATTGATTTATTTTGTTAATATTTTTTTTTTAATTATTTAGTCATTTATTATTATTATTATTATTAGTTAGTAGTAGTATTTTTTTTATTATTAGAATTGGTATTATTATTGTTGTTGTTAATATAAGATAATTGTAAATATTAATAATTTTTTTAGTTATTTGACTAATTTGAATTTCCCCCATTGGGGGATGATTAAAGTATTTTTCTATTCTATTTCTATTCCATTAATTCCTCTTGCTCATTTATCACGTGTCCCTGGGATCAGACTGTAAGCATTAAAACCTGCGTATCACTGCTCTGTCTGGTGAGATTTGAAAGGTTAATACTTTGGATACAATGACGACATGATGAAAGTTACATTAAGAGAATCCAACAGGGACTAAAATATCTTGTCCTCCACGGGACCAGTTTTTCCCTTGCCAACCTGGCTCTGCACCAACCTTTAAGAAATGTCAAGTGGCTTGTGCAAATGAGGGATATTTTCACATCTCAAACTCCCTCCTGCACTTTAGGGCATTTAGGAGCTTCGTGAGAATATCAGAGGTTCCTGAGAGGGCAGCTGGTTCAGGAGAGGGCTTCATCTGCTGGTGGATGGGAACATTTCCAAGACCTGGCTTTGGATTTGTGGGGAGAAACTGTCAGATATGCAGCTGGAAAGGCCAAAAAGTTGGGCAGACCAGATGGTTTAGTGTAGTTTAGGTAGCGTGATCAGCCTCCGTGACAGACGGGAGTCTAAAGCCAATAGCCAACTGTCATCATGAGAACTTAAGGAGAAAGTTAAGGCGTATAAACTTTCACTTTTTTAAAAAAACTCACAGAAATTAGGACACAGTTTTACGTGGATCACAAAATACGCTGAGGTTAGCTCGTTGGCTGCAGCGTGTTTGCTCTGGATGTGGAATCCGCATATTAACTTCCAAGGAACGCTGGTTTCCTGGTTTGGACTTTGCCCTGTTTTGCCCTTTTTTTCCCCTCTGGTTGGAGAAAACCAGCAGCAAAAAATATGGAATCAAAAGTCCAAATCGCATCTAAAAGGTGAAAATTGCGCGACTGTAAAACATATCTGAAAAACAAATTTCTTCAGATTAAGTAAAGAGATAATTCTATTACCTGCCATCTGCCCCGGTCCTTTACCTGCCGTCTCCCCTGGTCCTTTACCTGCCATCTCCCCCGGTCCATTACCTGCCATCTCCCCAGGTCCTTTACCTGCCATCTCCCCCGGTCCTTTACCTGCCATCTCCCCCGGTCCTTTACCTGCCATCTCCCCCGGTCCTTTACCTGCCATCTCCCCCGGTCCTTTACCTGCCATCTCCCCAGGTCCTTTACCTGCCGTCTCCCCTGGTCCTTTACCTGCCGTCTCCCCTGGTCCTTTACCTGCCATCTCCCCCGGTCCTTTACCTGCCATCTCCCCTGGTCTTTACCTGCCATCTGCCCCGGTCCTTTACCTGCCGTCTCCCCTGGTCCTTTACCTGCCATCTCCCCTGGTCCTTTACCTGCCATCTCCCCCGGTCCTTTACCTGCCGTCTCCCCCGGTCCTTTACCTGCCGTCTCCCCCGGTCCTTTACCTGCCATCTCCCCTGGTCCTTTACCTGCCATCTCCCCTGGTCCTTTACCTGCCATCTCCCCTGGTCCTTTACCTGCCATCTCCCCTGGTCCTTTACCTGCCATCTCCCCTGGTCCTTTACCTGCCATCTCCCCTGGTCCTTTACCTGCCGTCTCCCCCGTTCCTTTACCTGCCGTCTCCCCTGGTCCTTTACCTACCATCTCCCCCGGTCCTTTACCTGCCATCTCCCCTGGTTCTTTACCTGCCATCTGCCCCGGTCCTTTACCTGCCATCTCCCCTGGTCCTTTACCTGCCATCTCCCCTGGTCCTTTACCTGCCATCTGCCCCGGTCCTTTACCTGCCATCTCCCCTGGTCCTTTACCTGCCATCTCCCCTGGTCCTTTACCTGCCGTCTCCCCCGTTCCTTTACCTGCCGTCTCCCCTGGTCCTTTACCTACCATCTCCCCCGGTCCTTTACCTGCCATCTCCCCCGGTCCTTTACCTGCCATCTCCCCCGGTCATTTACCTGCCATCTCCCCTTGTCCATTACCTGCCATCTCCCCCGGTCCTTTACCTGCCATCTCCCCTGGTCCTTTACCTGCCATCTAACTGGCCATTTACCTAACATCTCCCCTGGTTCTTTACCTGCCATCTCCCCTGGTCCTTTACCTGCCATCTCCCCTGGTCTTTACCTGCCATCTGCCCCGGTCCTTTACCTGCCGTCTCCCCTGGTCCTTTACCTGCCATCTCCCTGGTCCTTTACCTGCCATCTCCTCTGGTCCTTTACCTGCCATCTCCCCCGGTCCTTTACCTGCCATCTCCCCCGGTCCTTTACCTGCCATCTCCCCTGGTCCTTTACCTGCCATCTCCCCCGGTCCTTTACCTGCCATCTCCCCCGGTCCTTTACCTGCCATCTCCCCTGGTCCTTTACCTGCCATCTCCCCTGGTCCTTTCCCTGCCATCTCCCCATGTCCTTTACCTGCCATCTCCTCTGGTTCTTTACCTGCCATCTCCCCCGGTCCTTTACCTGCCATCTCCCCCGGTCCTTTACCTGCCAACTACTCTGGTCCTTTACCTGCCATCTCCCCATGTCCTTTACCTGCCATCTCCTCTGGTTCTTTACCTGCCATCTCCCCCGGTCCTTTACCTGCCATCTCCCCATGTCCTTTACCTGCCGTCTCCCCTGGTCCTTTACCTGCCATCTCCCCTGGTTCTTTACCTGCCATCTCCCCATGTCCTTTACCTGCCATCTCCTCTGGTTCTTTACCTGCCATCTCCCCCGGTCCTTTACCTGCCATCTCCCCCGGTCCTTTACCTGCCATCTCCTCTGGTCCTTTACCTGCCATCTCCCCATGTCCTTTACCTGCCATCTCCTCTGGTTCTTTACCTGCCATCTCCCCCGGTCCTTCACCTGCCATCTCCCCATGTCCTTTACCTGCCATCTCCTCTGGTTCTTTACCTGCCATCTCCCCTGGTCCTCTACCTGCCATCTCCACCGGTCCTTTACCTGCCAACTACTCTGGTTCTTTACCTGCCATCTCCCCCGGTTCTTTACCTGCTATCTCCCCCGGTCCTTTACCTGCCATCTCCCCCGGTCCTTTACCTGCCATCTCCCCCGGTCCTTTACCTGCCATCTCCCCCGGTCCTTTACCTGCCATCTCCCCTGGTCCTTTACCTGCCATCTCCTCTGGTTCTTTACCGGCCATCTCCCCTGGTCCTTTACCTGCCATCTCCCCCGGTCCTTTACCTGCCAACTACTCTGGTCCTTTACCTGCCATCTCCCCCGGTCCTTTACCTGCCATCTCCCCCGGTCCTTTACCTGCCATCTCCCCCGGTTCTTTACCTGCCATCTCCCCTGGTCCTTTACCTGCCATCTCCCCTGGTCCTTTACCTGCCATCTCCCCTGGTCCTTTACCTGCCATCTCCCCTGGTCCTTTACCTGCCATCTCCTCTGGTTCTTTACCTGCCATCTCCCCTGGTCCTTTACCTGCCATCTCCACCGGTCCTTTACCTGCCATCTCCCCTGGTCCTTTACCTGCCATCTCCCCCGGTCCTTTACCTGCCATCTCCCCCGGTCATTTACCTGCCATCTCCCCTTGTCCATTACCTGCCATCTCCCCTGGTCCTTTACCTGCCATCTCCCCTGGTCCTTTACCTGCCATCTAACTGGCCATTTACCTAACATCTCCCCTGGTCCTTTACCTGCCATCTCCCCTGGTCCTTTACCTGCCATCTCCCCTGGTCCTTTACCTACCATCTCCTCAGGTCCTTTACCTGCCATCTCCCCCGGTCCTTTACCTGCCATCTCCCCTGGTCTTTACCTGCCATCTGCCCCGGTCCTTTACCTGCCGTCTCCCCTGGTCCTTTACCTGCCATCTCCCTGGTCCTTTACCTGCCATCTCCTCTGGTCCTTTACCTGCCATCTCCCCCGGTCCTTTACCTGCCATCTCCCCCGGTCCTTTACCTAACATCTCCCCTGGTCCTTTACCTGCCATCTCCCCTGGTCCTTTACCTGCCATCTCCCCTGGTCTTTACCTGCCATCTGCCCCGGTCCTTTACCTGCCGTCTCCCCTGGTCCTTTACCTGCCATCTCCCTGGTCCTTTACCTGCCATCTCCTCTGGTCCTTTACCTGCCATCTCCCCCGGTCCTTTACCTGCCATCTCCCCCGGTCCTTTACCTGCCATCTCCCCTGGTCCTTTACCTGCCATCTCCCCCGGTCCTTTACCTGCCATCTCCCCCGGTCCTTTACCTGCCATCTCCCCTGGTCCTTTACCTGCCATCTCCCCTGGTCCTTTCCCTGCCATCTCCCCATGTCCTTTACCTGCCATCTCCTCTGGTTCTTTACCTGCCATCTCCCCCGGTCCTTTACCTGCCATCTCCCCCGGTCCTTTACCTGCCAACTACTCTGGTCCTTTACCTGCCATCTCCCCATGTCCTTTACCTGCCATCTCCTCTGGTTCTTTACCTGCCATCTCCCCCGGTCCTTTACCTGCCATCTCCCCATGTCCTTTACCTGCCGTCTCCCCTGGTCCTTTACCTGCCATCTCCCCTGGTTCTTTACCTGCCATCTCCCCATGTCCTTTACCTGCCATCTCCTCTGGTTCTTTACCTGCCATCTCCCCCGGTCCTTTACCTGCCATCTCCCCCGGTCCTTTACCTGCCATCTCCTCTGGTCCTTTACCTGCCATCTCCCCATGTCCTTTACCTGCCATCTCCTCTGGTTCTTTACCTGCCATCTCCCCCGGTCCTTCACCTGCCATCTCCCCATGTCCTTTACCTGCCATCTCCTCTGGTTCTTTACCTGCCATCTCCCCTGGTCCTCTACCTGCCATCTCCACCGGTCCTTTACCTGCCAACTACTCTGGTTCTTTACCTGCCATCTCCCCCGGTTCTTTACCTGCTATCTCCCCCGGTCCTTTACCTGCCATCTCCCCCGGTCCTTTACCTGCCATCTCCCCCGGTCCTTTACCTGCCATCTCCCCCGGTCCTTTACCTGCCATCTCCCCTGGTCCTTTACCTGCCATCTCCTCTGGTTCTTTACCGGCCATCTCCCCTGGTCCTTTACCTGCCATCTCCCCCGGTCCTTTACCTGCCAACTACTCTGGTCCTTTACCTGCCATCTCCCCCGGTCCTTTACCTGCCATCTCCCCCGGTCCTTTACCTGCCATCTCCCCCGGTTCTTTACCTGCCATCTCCCCTGGTCCTTTACCTGCCATCTCCCCTGGTCCTTTACCTGCCATCTCCCCTGGTCCTTTACCTGCCATCTCCCCTGGTCCTTTACCTGCCATCTCCTCTGGTTCTTTACCTGCCATCTCCCCTGGTCCTTTACCTGCCATCTCCACCGGTCCTTTACCTGCCATCTCCCCTGGTCCTTTACCTGCCATCTCCCCCGGTCCTTTACCTGCCATCTCCCCCGGTCATTTACCTGCCATCTCCCCTTGTCCATTACCTGCCATCTCCCCTGGTCCTTTACCTGCCATCTCCCCTGGTCCTTTACCTGCCATCTAACTGGCCATTTACCTAACATCTCCCCTGGTCCTTTACCTGCCATCTCCCCTGGTCCTTTACCTGCCATCTCCCCTGGTCCTTTACCTACCATCTCCTCAGGTCCTTTACCTGCCATCTCCCCCGGTCCTTTACCTGCCATCTCCCCTGGTCTTTACCTGCCATCTGCCCCGGTCCTTTACCTGCCGTCTCCCCTGGTCCTTTACCTGCCATCTCCCTGGTCCTTTACCTGCCATCTCCTCTGGTCCTTTACCTGCCATCTCCCCCGGTCCTTTACCTGCCATCTCCCCCGGTCCTTTACCTGCCATCTCCCCTGGTCCTTTACCTGCCATCTCCCCCGGTCCTTTACCTGCCATCTCCCCCGGTCCTTTACCTGCCATCTCCCCTGGTCCTTTACCTGCCATCTCCCCTGGTCCTTTACCTGCCATCTCCCCATGTCCTTTACCTGCCATCTCCTCTGGTTCTTTACCTGCCATCTCCCCCGGTCCTTTACCTGCCAACTACTCTGGTCCTTTACCTGCCATCTCCCCATGTCCTTTACCTGCCATCTCCTCTGGTTCTTTACCTGCCATCTCCCCCGGTCCTTTACCTGCCATCTCCCCATGTCCTTTACCTGCCATCTCCCCTGGTCCTTTACCTGCCATCTCCCCTGGTTCTTTACCTGCCATCTCCCCATGTCCTTTACCTGCCATCTCCTCTGGTTCTTTACCTGCCATCTCCCCCGGTCCTTTGCCTGCCATCTCCCCCGGTCCTTTACCTGCCATCTCCCCTGGTCCTTTACCTGCCATCTCCCCATGTCCTTTACCTGCCATCTCCTCTGGTTCTTTACCTGCCATCTCCCCCGGTCCTTCACCTGCCATCTCCCCATGTCCTTTACCTGCCATCTCCTCTGGTTCTTTACCTGCCATCTCCCCTGGTCCTCTACCTGCCATCTCCCCCGGTCCTTTACCTGCCAACTACTCTGGTTCTTTACCTGCCATCTCCCCCGGTTCTTTACCTGCTATCTCCCCCGGTCCTTTACCTGCCATCTCCCCCGGTCCTTTACCTGCCATCTCCCCCGGTCCTTTACCTGCCATCTCCCCCGGTCCTTTACCTGCCATCTCCCCTGGTCCTTTACCTGCCATCTCCCCCGGTCCTTTACCTGCCATCTCCCCCGGTCCTTTACCTGCCATCTCCTCTGGTCCTTTACCTGCCATCTCCCCTGGTCCTTTACCTGCCATCTCCCCTGGTCCTTTACCTGCCATCTCCCCTGGTCCTTTACCTGCCATCTCCTCTGGTTCTTTACCTGCCATCTCCCCTGGTCCTTTACCTGCCATCTCCACCGGTCCTTTACCTGCCAACTACTCTGGTTCTTTACCTGCCATCTCCCCCGGTCCTTTACCTGCCATCTCCCCCGGTCCTTTACCTGCCATCTCCCCTGGTCCTTTACCTGCCATCTCCCCCGGTCCTTTACCTGCCATCTCCCCTGGTCCTTTACCTGCCATCTCCCCCGGTCCTTTACCTGCCATCTCCCCTGGTCCTTTACCTGCCATCTCCCCCGGTCCTTTACCTGCCATCTCCCCCGGTCCTTTACCTGCCATCTCCCCCGGTCCTTTACCTGCCATCTCCCCCGGTCCTTTACCTGCCATCTCCCCCGGTCCTTTACCTGCCATCTCCCCCGGTCCTTTACCTGCCAACTACTCTGGTCCTTTACCTGCCATCTCCCCATGTCCTTTACCTGCCATCTCCTCTGGTCCTTTACCTGCCATCTCCCCCGGTCCTTTACCTGCCATCTCCCCTGGTCCTTTACCTGCCATCTCCCCCTGTCCTTTACCTGCCATCTCCCCCGGTCCTTTACCTGCCATCTCCCCCGGTCCTTTACCTGCCATCTCCCCCGGTCCTTTACCTGCCATCTCCCCCGGTCCTTTACCTGCCATCTCCCCCGGTCCTTTACCTGCCATCTCCCCCGGTCCTTTACCTTTATGTGTTTGCTGCCCCGACTCTTCGACCTTTTTACAACCTTCCCATTTTTTTTGTTCTTGCTCCAAACTTCAGACCCAGCTGATTGGAAACGTCCAACATCTCCTGCCTCTGAGCTGAGTTACCTTCTTGAATGAGTTCATAATCCTTTGCATCGTTTCCTCTGTTAGTGGGGGCCACGTTTCCTGCCAATCATCCACTCATAAAACAGCTTGAGATCTGCAAGAACTCTCAACCAACTGTACACTTGTGTAGCTGAGATCTGCACATTTCTGACTGATTTCAAAGTTTTCCTCCACTTGATCTGATAAATGCTGTTAGTTATTGTCATTTAATCCTTCAGAGGTATGTTTTACAAAGCCAGAATGTTCAGTCGGTTGTTTAAATCAGTCAGCGAAGTTCCCTCGTGCAGCATTTAAAGAGAGATGTCCTTCACTGCCAAAGTTTCTTGAGGCTAACCCAACTGACAGTCAATTTAAATTGCTCTGATATAATATAGATAATGATTACAAAACCAGACCCAGATTTGAGCGAAAGCGGTGTTGTCTCATTTAGACCGGCGGCCTGAAAGAGGAGAAGAAAACAAAAACCCCATCTCACCTCTTTAGAGCAGGTCCAGTTTCCCACCGCAGACCCTTCCACCGGCGGGGAAAACCTGACCCGTCGCAGGGTTTCCAGCACCGACAGGATAATCTGACGTGCTCTGAGATGACACCGCTGCTCCACCTCGCCCCCCCCCCACCCTCCCTCCCATCTGAAGTCAGGGTGCCGAGCGAGCACAAATGAGACACTTTGAAAAATAAGCTGCTCATTTGGGACTAAGTGGATTCAGATGGTTGGCCGGCACTCAAAGGCACAGAGGAGAGGGGCGGTTTGGGTCAGCTTATTATTTCAGTGGATGCAAGGCGCTGATGTTCTCCCTCATATGGTATTTTCTCCAATCAAAAAGGCCTCGGCTACCGGAGCGCGAGCCAAGATCCATAGTTCACCCCCGCTGCCAAAACCTCTCTCTCAGTTTTAATGAAACGCCGGTGGAACGGGACAGTTGTTTACCCGGAGAGGCCAAAGGATCACTTATATTCACCTGAAACGGACAGAAGATGCATGAAAACGCTGAAACATTTTGTAACCAGAGTCTCTGTGGTGTAAGGGAATCCATGACAGCAGCGGATGGCGAGTGTTTGGGCAGCCGGCCTTAAAAACCACCAGGAACACTGACCAGATGTTCATGCCAGTCAATACTGTTAAAGCTGTTATTAAAGGCTTCAACAATGTCACTTTAATTACTTCCATCTTTAACTACTAGTCAGAGAAGTGTACAGAACAATTTACTCATTTCCAGAACACATTTCCATTCCCGCTGCACTTTGAGAGACGGAGCAATAACAATCAGACTTTTGCTTTTCTCATTAAGGTGATGACACGGTTTCTGCTGCCGTCTGAAGTCCTGCCAGGCGGCGTCGGTGCCAGAAGCTCTTTTTCTCCGACACGTTCAGCAGAACTTCGGCTATCCGTAGAAGTGTTTCCACAAGCGTGAGACCTGCACTGTCACTGCGTTTCAATTTCACAGAAACTCGTGTTTATAATGTCGTGATCCAACGAGATCCCTGCAAGATTCGATCAAAACCCCTGGAAGAAGTACCGTTTCCCTTTAGTTAAACATGGGCGCCGGCGGTCCAAATGTGCCTGTTTTCTTTTTTTTAAAGTATATTTTTTATTCAAGAAAGCACAAAGTAAGATTCATTTAAATACAATATCTTGAATTGCTTTTGTTTTCTTTTTAACAAACAGAACCCACCCACCCACAACACCCATAAACTGCTGTAAAGTGAAAAAACACATATAAGTATAGATAGTAAAGTTAAATAAATGAACAATGCAAAAAATTCAATAAATAAATAAATGGAAAAACAATAATAATGATAGTAGTAATGCCAGTAAGAATTAAAGTGTCCATACAGTGATGAGAAAATTGAGAAAAATAAATAAATAAATAAACAATAATAATAATAAAAACAATAATAATGACAGACAATGGGGGCATTTCATATTCGAGTACATGTCAATAATTAGGCAAGGTCAAATATATCTCAGGGCTCTGACAAACGTGCCTGTTTTCTAACCGCGCTGCTGTATGTTTACAGCAGGAAGCTCCTTCAGGCGGACCTGCAGCTTCTGTGTCTGCACACAAACCTTCAGAGCTCAGCTACAGTTTGCTCAGGAAGGGGTTAACACGAGTTCTGCGGTCTTAATCTTGGCCGGGAGCTTCCCAGGCAAACTAAACCACATCAGTGCAAAATGCTATGGAGCAACACCTGCACCGTGGAGCCCAGACGCAGCCTTATATAACAGAAAGAGTGAGCACTGCTACTCGAAGCCCTCAGGCAGCAGGTTCAACTGTCTGTGTGCTGAATGCGCACTCCTTGTCTCACTGTGGATTCATATCGAACAGATCTGACATGTGTACCGTTGCTGCAGGACTGAAGATCGGCCTATAAAATGTAGAGCTGGGAAAAATCTAAATCTCACCAAATATATTTTTCTCATTGAGTATGTCATTACACTTAATATAAGACACAACTGCCTAACAAGTTCTATTTCAGCCAGATATAGGGACTTTTTTTAATACAATACATCTTGAATATCTTGTTAAATGAAAAAGTCTTGAAAACAAAATTGTTTTGAGTCATAGTTCACATGAAACAAGCTTTTTTTTCATTTGAAGAGGTTTTTAAGCCAATTTAAAAAAACACTTTTATCTCGAAAGTCCTAAATATCACATTTTATTTCAAGAAATCTTGACAAGCCGATTTTCACTAGTTCCATTGGCAGATTTTTTTGCTTATTTCAAGCAAAAACATCTTTTATTTGTTGTTTTTCTTACTTATTTTTGGAGGGGCATTTTTTCCAGTGTAGAGCTCGGACCAGCTCCCACTTTTACTCATTTGGCTCATTACGGTGGGAGATTGCCTGTGTTTGGGGGGGTTTCCTGAGCTCGTTAGGTGTGAATGGCCATAGCGGATACTGTCCCCCACCAGGCCTCCTTTAAAGAAAAAAAGAGACCCTCACAAGTTGGGTACACTGGAAAAAATGCCCCTCCAAAAACAAGTAAGAAAAACAACAAATAAAATACGTTTTTGCTTGAAATAAGCAAAAAAAAATCTGCCAATGGAACTAGTGAAATTCGGCTTGTCAAGATTTCTTGAAATAAAATGTGATATTTAGGACTTTTGAGATAAAAGTGATCTTGAAATTAGCTTAAAAACCTCTTCAAATGAAAAAAAAGCTTGTTTCATATGAAATCCGACTGAAAACAATTTGTTTTCAAGACTTTTTCATTTAACAAGATATTCCAGATGTATTGTCTTTGTGGGAGAAGGATGTCATGACATGTTCATGACTTCTGGCCTAGTTACATCCTGGGCCTTGTTGACTGGTTCAGAATATTGTTGATAGTTAGAAGGAGCGTGTTTATGATAAACTGCGAAAGCTAGGCGCCTCCAGAGAGGGCCACGTACACTTGTTATGATAAAACGGTATAAAAGGGTGTCACTAGATGAGCTCGTCGGACATTTTGTACATTCTGTATGCACATTTGCTGTGACGGTTTGTTCAATAAACTCCCCAATGGACGGCTGACCAACGCGGGATTCGACTCTAATTTCTCCACAACATAATGGTGACCCCGAATTCGTGAGAGTTTGCATCTGGATCCCGGCGGAGCGTGTCCTCTGTGCCCCGACAACCGACATCAGCTGTTACAAGCCGGCAGGTGGGATTTTTGTTCCTATCATTACGCAGTTGATCTCGGTTAGTGGAGCACAGCTGACGGCTTCCTCCGGCTTCCCCAAATTTAAAAGAACACAGGAGAGAGACGGATCCTGCACACGGTAAGCCCTTCCATTGTTTACTTCTGCGCAGAGGGGCTGCTGAAATTGTTTGGGAAACTGTGGGCCAAGAGGTGCCGTATGTGTGAATTTGGATAAAATTGGGTGAACAGCAGCTTATGTGAGTTGTAAAGCAGACAGCTGTGAGCAGTTGGTCGTGTGGATGTATTGTTGTGATAAAGAAGAAGGACTAGTCGCTCATGCTCGGGCAGGGAAATAAATCGATGAGTTTAAACTGGAATAGTGGATACGCTTTTAGAGCAGGCAGGGTGGAAATCACCCGCTGATAGTGATGTCATAAAGCCGACGGCCGACCTTTAATGCATTGGGGGTTCGGGCTACCGTGGGATTATGGTTCGCATTAGTCATTAATATATGTGAGAATTATTTTCACTAGTCAAGGAGTAGACGAATGCTGGTATTTGATTGACTTGCGAACATAAAAGTTTGGAGGTGGAATCAAAACGGCAGTTCAAGAAAACTCTGAAAAAGTCAATTCCAGTTCTATACGGGCACATTTTAAGTATATATGTTCATATCATTTTATATATCTGCTTAGAACTCTTTGGAGTTATCCGAGACCTCAGTATAAAGACATTTAAGAGAAAATTCAAATTCGTTTATGAAATTGACCACAGGAGATTATTATTGAGAGGTCACAGCGAGGCTGGTAAAGTACACGTCAGCATCTGTTGCTTTGGTCAGAGACCATATCACAAGGCTTGTAGGGAAAACACATTTTGTATTCCATATATTGCCGACACCAACATCTCCTGAAAAATTAAAAGTCTAAATGAAAGAAATTGATAATTTAAAAATGTGAAGATTTGAACGGTGACTGACACAAAACTTTTGACCGACTGACTTGAGTGTGTGGGACCGGTCTCTGTTGTCTGTCAATGTGTGTGTGAAATCTGATGTTTGTGTGAATCAAGAAAGAGAAGAAAAGAGAAAAGGTTCTGACTCATATCATCCCTTGACTTTTGAGTATTCGTAGTATTTTAATTCACACTCAGATTTGCTTCATTATTATAACTGGCTTTATGGTCATAATTTGCTTCATTGGTATAATCTGCTTAATTGTGATAGTTGCCGCATTAATAACTTGGGGAAATAAGGTGTTGTGCCGAAATGTGCTGTTATTTTTAAACGCTGTGGGTTTCTTTCTTTAAGACTCTATATTTTCGTTGAGTGCATCTTGTTATTATTGAGTACTGCTGTGATTGGTGTTAAGTTTCTAAAGTTCTATTCTTAACAGGCGAGTGTTCTGGCTCTCAGGGGGACAGAGGGTGCTGCGCGTTCCCGCGGCTAGTGTGTGGGTGCGTGCTCTGGCCTTGAGAGTTTCCTGCTGCTTCAAATGTTCGTGTGTGATCACACTTTCTTTCCTTGTGTCTTCCAGGGGCAATTTATGGTTGAACTGTAATAATTATTAGTTTTCTTTAGGTAATGTGCAAGTTGCGGAGTTGTTATCAGTCGAGTAATGCAGGTTGAATGTGACATTCCTGATAAAAAAGTTTCTCGCTTATGCATTGTTTCTGTATCTTTTGATTTGTAGTTTCCCTGTCCACAGCGTGTTAAATTGTATTTCTCTCTCTTTCTTAACAAACGCCATTTTGAGGTGAAGAATAGTGCAACTGTTATTTCTGTGTTAAATTGTATTTCTTCTCTGTCCAGCTGAAAGTTTGTATTTCCTCCTTTTTCTTAACTTGTTACAAAGTGTGACAAACGCCATTTTGAGTTGGGGTGTGGTTCAATTGTTATGTCTGGTTCAATTGTTATGCTTGGGAGGAGTTAATAACAGCCTGGGAGGTAGACTAAGTGGTGTGTTCATATTTGATTGGTTACAATTCACGTGGTTCATTGAAGGCAGGCTTAGAGGTGTGTTCATATTTCATTGGTCAAAAAAATATTTTTATTTCATTGGTCAGAATTGACGTAGCTGTGACGTACATTGGATCATCTGGATTGGTGGAGAACATTGTGTGTGGATTGGATCGGAAGCATCCGGAGGTGAGCAAAAGTTGGGGCAACGCCTTTAGCCTGAGTCACTTCATACAGAGTAAGCATTAACTGAGCTTTTGATTAGCAATAAATTAACATTGGGTAGTATTAGCAATACAGCAAGTATTGATTAGCAATAATTAGTATTGATTAGCAATAACTAGCATTGAATAGCATAATTAGCATTCAATTAGCATTGGTCAACAAGGAAGCTAGCATTGATTAGCAATAGTTAGCATTGGTTAGCATTAGTAGCATTTGTTAGCATGTTATTAGCCATAATTAGCATTGATCAGAAATACAATTAGCATTGATTAGCAATAGTTAGCATTGGTTAGCATTAGTAGCATTTGTTAGCATGTTATTAGCCATAATTAGCATTGATCAGAAATACAATTAGCATTGATTAGCAATAGTTAGCATTGGTTAGCATTAGTAGCATTTGCTAGCATTTCATTAGCCATAATTAGCATTGATCAGAAAGACAATTAGCATTGATTAGCAATAGCAATAAGGCAAATATTGGTTTAAATCTTAATTAGCAATAGGTTAGCATTTATTAGCAACAGCTAGGAAGCTAACATCCATTGGCATTGGTTGTCAAACATTAACATTAGCAATAATAGTAACCGAACTCCAAACCGGAAGTCAAAAAGCTAAATTAGCCTAACATTGAATTAACATTGGTTTAATTAAAAAAAAAAAACAACCTAGAGCATAAGCTTTCAAAGCTAACATAGGCTAACCTTAACATTAGCATTGACAACATCCAATCCAGTAATTAGCTGCATCTAAGCTAAATTTAGCCAAGCATTAAATTAGCATTGATTAGAGTTAAATAATTAGTGCATTTAAATTGACTTTCAAAAAAAAAAAAAAAAAAAAGGGGGAATTCGAATAATAAATAAGGGAAATTTAGAAAATAGATAAGTAAATAAAAAGAAAAAGTCAAAAGACAATAGAAGGGAACTAACTAGGTGAAACAATGGATATAACACCAACAATAATCATCAGCGCCAAACATCCGGAACATTCCAAAGATATTAAAAAGATATCTCTAAAATGGGAAAAACGAACAAAAAATAACGTCTCACCCTGGCCAAAAGGTGGCACTTTCAATGTAACTACCTGTAAGATTATGGAACAAAGGATTAAAGCTTACAAACCAAAGGACAAAAGCAAAAAGAGACAGGAAAAGAGAGAGCTTGAATTAAAAGTTCTACATTTCTTTGAAAATGCAGAGCTATATCCAACACTGCCAGGAGCAGCAAACATACAAGGAGATTCTGAAATAAAAGATCACAAAATATCTCATGAACGTCCAGAACTAAAAATAGCTACATCAAGCAGTCATGGAGCTCCTGAGCCAGACACCGTCTGTAATTCAGATCAGGCAAGGGGACAGCTCCCACAATACCAAAAATCACCCGAACTGGCATCACCAGTTCAAAAGGCATCTTCTGAAGAACATAAGAGTCCAACAGCGTCAGCACCGAGTTTGATAGAAATGACGCAGAGACAGTATGTGCCGTGGCAGACGCTCGACCTAGGGGGGCTGGTTGCTCGATTGCCGGACATTCACACAGGTGCAAGTAGATGGATAAGAGCGTTTGAACAAGAGACTGTGCATAAACTGTTGTCTGTGGGACACATTAAGGCAGTGTGGGCACTGTGTTTTGGAACTTCTATCATGGAGGGCATTTTGAGACACAGTGAGAATGACTGGATGTTGAGCCACCGAGCTGATGGAACTGACTTTAATGCATATCGAGCTGCACTCTGGAGAGCGTTACGAGCTGAGTTTCCTGTGGGAGTGGACCTGGAAGCATTAAAGGGGGAGCCACTGTCAGGAACAGAGAGTCCGGCTGTGTACATTGCACAACAATTGAAGAAATGGAGACAAGAGTCTGAGGGAGAAATGGAGAAGAGCCCAGCTTGGGTGACATTGTTCAGAGTTTCCATCAAGGAGGCTCTGCCTGCCCCAGTTCAGGGGAGGCTGGAGGATGTGGTGGGGCTGAATTCAATGTCACATGGACAATTCCGAGACCACGTGGTGCATGCAGTAAACAAATACAGAAAAGAACTGAAACGGAAGGAGCAGGAGGAGGATATGCAAAGGGAACTTGCACGGTTGCAGTTAGAAGAACTGCAAGTGAAGCAAGAGGTACGAAATGAGGCCATGACAGCGGGGGCCACTGAACAGCCATCACAGGGGCAAGTCCATCGTCGACCCTGTCAAAGGTCAAGAAGAGGCGCACCAGGAGGACGAAGGTCCTCGGGGGCATGTTGGGCCTGTGGCGAGAGGGGACACTTTGTTTACAGCTGTCCGAGAGCACCGAGAAACCCGAGTGTTCGGCAGGACCGTGGCCAGTCCCTGGGGGGCGGAGCAAGTGGCCCGGCAGGTCCAAGGCGTTCCTCTGGCAGAGGAATCCCAGTATTGGTTTACATTGACATATAGAGGTAAGAAGTACACTTACATCAGACGTACTCAAAAGGGTTTAAAAACCGCCCTCATGTGTGTCATCATTACAAAACAAAATAAAGTTTTTAAGTTAAATGTATCACGACTATTAAGTTTCTAAAACTTGAATTTAAATAGGTCACTGTTACTAGGACACAACAAAACAAAGTTTCTGAATTTAAAATTTAAATGTGCCACTATTACGAAGTTCTAAAATTTGAACGGAACAAAGTTTCTAATTTAAATTTTAGCATTGATAGTCTGAATTAGAGTATCTATTTAGCCCATAGGGAATTACTGATATCTCTCCATCACCCTTGGAGGGAGTAAGAAAAGCGCCATGTCCAAAATAAATAAATAAATAACTAATGAATAAATAAGTAAAATTAAAATACAACAAGTATGATCTTCTTTTGGGAGGATGATGCAATAAAATGCGCTTCCTCTGGAAGGAATCATGAAAGATCCAAAGATCAAAGGTTGAAAGCACAACTTTGAAAATTTGAAACGAAATTAGCAAAAGTCATCCAAAACGGCCAACACTAGTCTATGAGAAGCCATTTTTCTTATATGTCTCCAATAAAAACCATAAGATTTCAGAACTAATAAATCAGAGTAGGTATGTTGGGACTCGGACAGGATGTTTGCAGGTTGTGCATCTTTTGACACGTCCAGATGTGAATACAGCAGTGTACTACATCGGGATCTGCAGATGTCATTCCACGTGAGTTTGAAGGAGAACCACATGAGCGTGTGTCAGAAGCTGTGAGATACATTAGACTGAGACCTGACTTAGGAGCAACTCCACTTGTTCAGGCTGACGTCACTTATGTGGTGCATGGTTCATGTTGTGAGATCATTTGGGTGATCATGAGGTTTTGCAGTTATGAAACAGGAAGGTGGAGAACTTTGTGACGGTGAAAGCTGAGAAGTGTGAACGGCCATGTGCGGCACAGTTGGCTGAACTGAAGGCACTAACGGAAGCATGTTGACTGGTGAAAGGTAAGGTTACGAATGTGTACACAGTTTCTGCATATGCTCATGATATTTTCTCTTCATTTGGAGCAGTGGTGAAGCAGAGAGGGGTCAGGAGGTCAGACGGAAGTCCAGCGCGACAGGAGGTCCAAATGAAGGAGCGGATTGCGGTCATGAAAATTGTAAATTGGCAGTGATACAATGTCAAATAATCATAGAGGTCACAAAATGGTTGATAAAGGTAATATCGCGGCTGATGAAGCAGCGAAAGTAGCATCGAAGTGCCAGCTTTCTGTTTTGGCACCAATGGTGTTACTGGAGCCAGAGGTCGCGCCATCACAAGGATATTGGTCATACATATTGGATAAATAGTAGTAAATTTTTTTTGGTAAGAGAATTGATTCATCTGTTTGTCTTTCCATCAGAGATTAGCTCGAATAATGGTTAAGTGTTTGTTTATAAAGGTGCAAGAGGCATTCTGCAGCAGCTGCGAATCAAGCAGCGCTGTGGGGCCGTTTATCATTCACAGAGTCAAGGGATGCATGAGAGGATCAATGGAACCTGGAAAGTGAAATTGAATTGAATCTGTGCCTCAACTAAACTAACTAGATGCTTTGCCGCTTGCACTAATGAGCTTTCGTATGCAGACTCATAGAGTCACGCACTAACACCGTATAAAATGCTAACGGGTCGACCCAGGCCGCCACCGCAGTTCCCACTTGATCAGGTGCAAACAGAGTGGACAGCTTACATGAAGCAACTAACTGCAGTCCACAGAACAATCTATCTACAGGAGGAGTTCAGAGACTTGAGTCTCAAACAGCTGGTTGAGAGACCAGTGGTGCCAGGCGACCAGGTGCACATCGAAGTGTTCCGGAGGAAGTGGCTTGTGCCAAGACGGAAAGGACCGTACACAATGGTGCGAGCAACATCAACAGCAGTTCAAGTGGAAGGTAGCAACACATGGTACCATTTGAATCACTGCACTAAGGTTCGAACTAAAGACACAGACGGAGTCCGAGGGGAAGGATGAACGAAAGGAAGAAGTTAAGATTTCTGACACTGTGAGCATCCAGGTGTGGGTGTTGGCCGACAGCATGGGCTCAGGAGAACGAAGCCCGGAGATGTTGGACGGGATCCCGCAGACAGGAGAGGCTGGAAGGGTCCCGTGATGAAGCCACCCCGCAGGGAAGTAGACAGCCTGGGTCAGATGAGTATGATGCAACAATACACACCCACTCAGACCATGCCACGCCACAAACTTTGCCAGCAATACACACTAGAGCTAGTCGTGAAAAGGCAGATGTTAAGCTTGAATTTAAGTACGTGGGAATAAAGGTTGGTGGAAGTGTGAGGAAGGATGAGTAAGTACGAGTAAGTAGGGGGAAGTGTGTGGAGGTGTGGATCATGGGTCTGGAGGAGGAGACGACCAGATCACCGCCTCTGGACACCTCGACAAAGGGGCAATCTGGTAAGATCATGTCAGATCGGGTCAGAAGGAGTTGTTCACAATGGGTGTAAGAATAGAAAGATTTTTCGGGGAAGACTAGGGGGATTTGATACCATTAGCACTACAGGACAGAATAATCATGTTAACCCAAGAACAGACGGAGTGTACATGCACAGGTGGAGTCGGGAAAACAGTGTAACTGTGGAAAATGGGTTGAGGCAGCACAGGATATGTGGTATAGATGGGCATGGTACACTACGAGGGAACTGACAGCAACGGAGTGTCTCATATGCGCAGACGCTCCGGGGGCATTGCCTGTTGTTGTTCCAGGGCCAAACACCTTCAGGGACTGTGCAGTGGTCCAGCAACGGGAATGCAGAGAAGGTAGGTTCACATCGGCAGAGGATAAACGGTTATTGTTTCCTAGGTGTGGTATGAAGTGCAGATTGATGTTCGGGCCAAATAAATTACATAGTTATTTTCAAAATAAGGGAGGGCCACAAATTTGAGTCTTCTTGTGCGGAATTTAGTCACAGTACATCACAGGAGGGGCCTCCCACTGATTATAGAGTAGATTATGATGGTGAGTTTGGATGCTTTTGGAACTCGCGTAGGTAGTACTAATGTTAAATGAAAACAAGATTTATTGGGATTTATTTATTTGGATCAAAATGTGAATATATAGAAATGATCATTTTAACTCTATATCTTTTTGGGGATCAGACACACCCAGTGGCTGAGAGTTACTGGATGTGTGGAGATCGTGTTTTGTTAAATGTGCTACCCAACAGGGAGATAGGTTTTTGGGCACTGGTGAGGAGGAACACATCAGTTGTGGTAGTGTATGACAAGGTAAACGAGATGCTAGGATTGGATGTGGAAGAAGGGAGAGTTAAAAGATCTAGTGATGGCTACATCAGGGAGAAGCACGTTTACTTGGATGCAATAGGGCAGCCGAGAGGGATTCCTTTGAGCTCAAAGCATGCAGGGAGATTGCAGCTGGATTTGAGGCTGGTTTGCAGGGAATCATATTTGACAAAATGGGGAGTGGACTAATTACATTTAATACAACCAACAGGGAATTCTTAGCTACACCAGTGAAGGGTTTGCAGGCTTTGGAGAACAACGACATGAGACGAGTATGATGGCTTGGTAGAACAGACAAGTTTTAGAAGGTATATTAGAAGGGAAAATGGTGTTGGCCAGATGGTTGGGGAAAATGTTGTACATTTACACCCGGGAACACTGCAGCTCATGGAACGTTTACAACGGCCGTGAAGGAGTTCAGAGAACGGAGAGAGGAGCTGACGTGTGATGCTGGTGGTGGTGAACGGTGGTGGACTGGTCTGTTTGGGATTTTGGGAGAAGGGGGAGCGATGACAGTTAAGGCGGGAATAGCAATGTTGTTGATAGTGAGGATGGTTTCCCTATTGGGGTGTTGCATTATACCCATTCTGAGAAGGTGTTTGCTGCAAGTGATGTTCAAACAAACAGTGGAAGGAATCTGGAGGCAGATGACCATGCGAGACCAGGCCTGAGGGCCAACGCATGGGAAGAGCGGGTCAACGAATGAAGGTTATCAACGGACGGTTCACAAGTTTCTTTCCTCGAGGGTGGAACCAAGTTTAGTCTGACAGGGAGAAGAGATGCTGAAGATCTCTTTGATTGGGAGTGACGTACTGGCGACCTCTCCTCCCAGAGTTAGCTTAGCAGTTCCAGACCCAGCCGGACGGATGTTCGGCCAGAAGCAGACGACCCCAGAGCACAGGAGATGGGACGGGACTGGAGGAGCTGCATTACATTGCATTTTATTACTATTGTTGTGTGATAATCCATAATTTTATGTATTGTACTTGGTACAAAACTGTGACTAACTGATTTGAAGGTGGTGTATTCAGTCTATGTGTATTATCAATCAAAACTGATCACTGATATGTCAATTGCCAATTGTGTTAGTCAACTGTTCGAGTGCGACCTTGGTAAAGTGGTCGGTCGCCAGTGGGGGGGGCCGTAGGTGAATTTTCCCAAGATAAGAACATGAGTTACGGAAGTAGCAGCCGGTGGGTTTTTCGCACCTATGCACTGCGAACAGTGGACAAGTGTGATGGCAATGTAAACCTTGTAGTGTTGTTGAAATCAATATCGTGTAATTTAAGTTAATCATTGAATATGATTCGAGTAGACACATATATATATTCCTTTTCATGTGTTCAAAATGGTCCCGTTGATTGATATTGTAGAATTATTAGAATAATTTAGTGTTGATTATGTTAATTAATTCTTAATTAACTATGTGGGATGATTTTCTTTTATTTTAGATTATTTCTTTATTAAATCACTGATAAGTGATTTCAGGGGGGACTATGTGGGAGAAGGATGTCATGACATGTTCATGACTTCTGGCCTAGTTACATCCTGGGCCTTGTTGACTGGTTCAGAATATTGTTGATAGTTAGAAGGAGCGTGTTTATGATAAACTGCGAAAGCTAGGCGCCTCCAGAGAGGGCCACGTACACTTGTTATGATAAAACGGTATAAAAGGGTGTCACTAGATGAGCTCGTCGGACATTTTGTACATTCTGTATGCACATTTGCTGTGACGGTTTGTTCAATAAACTCCCCAATGGACGGCTGACCAACGCGGGATTCGACTCTAATTTCTCCACAACATCTTCAAACAAGTCCCTATATCTGGCTGAACTAGAACTTGTTAGGCAGTTGTGTCTTATATTAAGTGTAATGAGATATTTGGACTAGAAATGAGACAAATATACTTGGTAAGACTTTGATTTTTTCCAGTGTATTCAGACAGAGTAAATAACTCACTCAGGATATTTTTGGCCTGTCAGCACGAGGCTCTGATGGACTTTGCAGTTCATTTTCCAGTGAGTCACTTTGTGAAAACAATGCCACAAAGTTTAGTGATGAGCTTCCTGATGCCAGCTGGTGCAGCAGGACGAGTTATGGTGAGTCTCACTCATCACCCACGGCTACATTGTTTCTGCAATAAAAGAGAATTATTTCTCAAGCTTGAATGTGGCCACAGAGATGGAATCATGTCAGAGATGTAGTCAATATTTGGTGACTTTGCCAACAGAAGAAACAGGCTGGTGAGAAAATAACTACAATAACTGCAGAACATTAGTATAGTCTTAGTATTTTCTCTGTATGAGGACGGGAAAAGGAATGATTTAGAAATAAACTCAACAAAGGAGCCTTTAAAAGGTGAAAAGCCCACAGTTGACCAGGGTCAGGGTTAGGCCAACTGTTGACCAGGGTCAGGGTTAGGCCAATTTTTGACCAGGGTCAGGGTTAGGCCAACTGTTGACCAGGATTAGGGTTAGGCCAACTGTTGACCAGGATTAGGGTTAGGCCAACTGTTGACCAGGGATAGGGTTAGGCCAACTGTTGGCCAGGGTCAGGGTTAGGCCAACTGTTGACCAGGGTCAGGGTTAGGCCAACTGTTGACCAGGGATAGGGTCAGGCCAACTGTTGACCAGGGTTAGGGTTAGGCCAACTGTTGACCAGGGTCAGGGTTAGGCCAACTGTTGACCAGGGTTAGGGTCAGGCCAACAGTTGACCAGGGATAGGCCAACTGTTGACCAGGGTCAGGGTTAGGCCAACTGTTGACCAGGATTAGGGTTAGGCCAACTGTTGACCAGGGTCAGGGTTAGGCCAACTGTTGACCAGGGTCAGGGTTAGGCCAACTGTAGACCAGGGATAGGGATAGGCCAACTGTTGGCCAGGGTCAGTGTTAGGCCAACTGTTGACCAGGGTCAGGGTTAGGCCAACTGTTGACCAGGGTCAGGGTTAGGCCAACTGTTGACTAGGGTTAGAGTTAGGCCAACTGTTGACCAGGGTCAGGGTCAGGCCAACTGTTGACCAGGGTTAGGGTTAGGACAACTGTTGACCAGGGATAGGCCAACTGTTGACCAGGGTCAGGGTTAGGCCAACTGTTGACCAGGGTTAGGGTTAGGCCAACTGTTGACCAGGGTTAGGGTTAGGCCAACTGTTGACCAGGGTCAGGGTTAGGCCAACTGTTGACCAGGGTCAGGGTTAGGCCAACTGTTGACCAGGGTCAGGGTTAGGCCAACTGTTGACCAGGGTCAGGGTTAGGCCAACTGTTGACCAGGGTTAGGGTTAGGCCAATTTTTTGACCAGGGTCAGGGTTAGGCCAACTGTTGACCAGGGTCAGGGTTAGGCCAACTGTTGACCAGGGTCAGGGTTAGGCCAACTGTTGACCAGGGTTAGGGTCAGGCCAACTGTTGACCAGGGTTAAGGTCAGGCCAACTGTTGACCAGGGTCAGGGTTAGGCCAACTGTTGACCAGGATTAGGGTTAGGCCAATTTTTGACCAGGGTCAGGGTTAGGCCAACTGTTGACCAGGGTCAGGGTTAGGCCAACTGTTGACCAGGGTCAGGGTCAGGCCAACTGTTGACCAGGGTTAGGGTTAGGACAACTGTTGACCAGGGATAGGGTTAGGCCAACTGTTGACCAGGGTCAGGGTTAGGCCAACTGTTGACCAGGGTTAGGGTTAGGACAACTGTTGACCAGGGATAGGGTTAGGCCAACTGTTGACCAGGGTTAGGGTTAGGACAACTGTTGACCAGGGATAGGCCAACTGTTGACCAGGGTTAGAGTTAGGACAACTGTTGACCAGGGATAGGGTTAGGCCAACTGTTGACCAGGGTCAGGGTTAGGCCAACTGTTGACTAGGGTTAGAGTTAGGCCAACTGTTGACCAGGGATAGGGTTAGGCCAACTGTTGACCAGTTTCCCTTCACATCAACGTCCTCTAGCTTGCTCGGTGAGAATTAATAAAGTTCTGATTGAGACCTCTCGTCATTTTCTCTGGACTTTTCTCACACTTTCTCTCCATCTTTTTCTCTCTCCATCACTCCGTCTTCCTCGCCTCAACCCAACCTCCACATATGCAAACCGGCCCGACCACAATAGTGAGGAGCGCGCATGATTAAGTGCTGCACGGGGACCAGAAGACATAGCTGTGGTCGGTGGCTTGGCCGGAGGCTGAGGTTTCAGGCGGGAGGACAGGCTTTTGCTTTTAATCACATGGGAAGATAATGGCTGCCATACACCACCACCACCGCCGACGACTTTGCTTTTCCCGCTCTGCAGCCCACCAGGACAGCTTCTCCGTCAGCTGTGGCAGCAGTTTCTGCCACTTCCAAAAAGCAACAATAACCTTCTTAACTGGCGAGTTATTGTTGATCTTTTACAGCATTTATTGGACGGAGTATGTTAGAGTATGAGTTTGTCTTTAACCCCTTAACGCCTGAATTTATATAGCTGTATAAAAAAAATGTTTTGTGTGTGTTTTAGCCTTTAAGTAGATGGTAAATAACTCAACTCAACTTTATTTTTAGCCTTTTAACACAGCTGTGGCTGAAACAAAGTGCTGTACAACACAAAATACAAGGCATAAAACACAAGAAAATGCAAAAACAACAATAAACAACAACAATATTAAAACAATAAAAACAATAACAGAAACAGTCTCATGCTGGGTTAAAAGCCAGGGAATAAAAATGGGTTTTAAGACGAGTTTTAAAAATGAGCAGTGAAATAATGCTGAGATTATTAACTTCACTTTTGCACAAAAAATAAATAGAAATTTTGGTATGTTCCTTCTTTGCAACACCAGGCATAATGGTCAATAATAAGATAACAACAACACAGTAATATAACAGTGAAAAAACAATGTTTTTTTATTCACCCTTTTTTTTTTACATATTTATTTATATAAATCTGCAACAGGAAATAAGTCCGTCACTTTATACACAAAAAGTTGGCATGTTTGGAAATTGTTACCACTATCAAAGAAGTGCCATCAGCTGGTGCCACATAACTCCGCCCTCAAATCTCATTATAAAAAATGTTTTGTGTGTGTTTTAGCCTTTAAGTAGATGGTAAATAATGCTGAGATTATTAATTTCACTTTTGCAAATTTGCGACAACAGGCGTCCTGGTCAATTTGGAGTCAATTTGGTATGTTTGGTATGTAATTTGGTATGTTGCTTATTTGCAACACCAGGCATAATGGTCAATAATAAGATAACAACAACACAGTAATATAACAGTGAAAAAACAATGTTTTTTTATTCACCCTATTTTTCTTTAACATATTTATTTATATAAATTTGCAACAGGAAATAAGTCCGTCACTTTGCGGTCGTAGTGAATATGGACTAACCGGCATTGGGGAAGTAAAGATGCTATCTCAGCTGGTTGATTGAGTCAAACGGTTTGTAGCATATTTGCGACAATAGGCGTTAAGGGGTTAACATTATAAAAGATCAGACCATTTAACATGCGCTGGTCCAGGTTTCTGTGTTTCTGTCATGTTAGATTTTGTATTGAAGCGTCCTCTCCAGTTTTTCCAGTTTTATTGTGTTGATCTTTCCTCCTTGTGTATTCTGTTGGGCTACATATGCTCCTTGTTTGTTATCACCCGCTCGGCATATATCCTGCAGTGTTATTCTGTCCTCTGTGTTCGGTTTCTAGTTTTTTTGTTCGCTCCTTGGCAGCACCTTTGGCTCCTCGCCTCCCTCTTGGTAATCCTGCATTCGTCCCCTCTACCTCCCACTCCTCCATGTTCTATGACATAATGACACAGCTGAAGGCTGAATTCTAAAGCATAACTAAAGTGAAAGTGACTATAAATTAGCAGCTACACTACAAATCATGCAATTAGTTGTAATTAGAGACCTACACATCAGTGGTGTCGGGTTAGCCTTGGTTTAATGAAACCATCAAACCTTGATTCAGAATCGTATTGTTAAATCCCGATCGTGTGTCTTTACGGTGTAATGGATTACCATTTTCTGAAGTTAACAAAGAACCATTTTAAAGAGGCTAAATGACCTCAATTAATCCCTCTCACTTTGTTGGGAGAGGCAAAGTTTTACTCCCAGAAATATATTTTCTGAAATATCGTTAAATGTGATGAAGATGTGAGTTCGTCTGTGCCAACCAGAGCATGTGAACTGAGCGAGGAGCCAGTTTTTAGCTCCAGTTTTTAGCTCCAGTTTTTAGCTCCAGTTTTTAGCTCCAGTTTTTAGCTCCAGTTCTGATCCGGTACCGCTCACACCACGAGTCTGGGGTCTCCACAGATCTGTTCACCTGTGCCTTCAACAATTAAACAATTAAACCGTTCATTGTGTCACGCAACAAACCCCCTACACTTTACTTTTTATAATTAATATTAGGGCTGGGCAACAAATAACATTTTTAGTCTAATTAATCACATGATTTCCCTGATTAATCACGATTAATCGCATTTGTACGCAGAATCCCAAAATGAATCCAAAAGTAGTGTATAGCTTTTAGCATTTAGCTTTATTTTAAATGTGCTGCCATATGAATGAAAGTGCCATAACATTTGTTGTGCAAACACACTTTTAACATCAGCATCTTTCTGTAGTTTTTATGTAGAAGCCTCGCTCCACTGTCTGTTTCCTTGAATGACTTGCTGCTATCAGTTGTGTGTTTTGCCTTTAAGTGATATTTTAGACTGGAACTACTACGCTGAGAAGACAATTCAACTTGGCAGAGTTTACAGATGACTTTGGTTCTGTCGACTCCGCCGTCTGGAAGAACTTTAACATGAAAATGGCCGAGTAAAAGTTCCGTACCCTTCTCCAGGTTTGGTGGATCCGCCGATTACTTTCTTTTCCTGTTCCACAGCAGACAGCAACAGACTTTTACAGAATAAAAGCCTGTGAGCAACAGACTTTTACAATAATAAAAACCCGGTTTGAGTCCCACATCGGACGGCCCTGTGCTGCGTGTCGTTCCCCCTCTCTCTGCCCCCTGCTTCCTGTCTCTCTGAACTTTCCATTAAAAAGGCACATAAGCCCCAAAAAATTATCAAAAAATTGAATAATAATAAATAAAAAACAAATGCACTAATGCGCGATAAAATATTTATCGGCGTTAAATAATTAACAAGTTAACGCGATAATAACGAGTTAACTCCCCCAGCCCTAAATATTACTGTTTAACTCATTTGAAAATCTCCAAATAACTATTTTAAATGTATCTGGTCATTTCCAGAGATCAGAGACGACAAAGCGTTAATACAGGGCGGCCATGATGGAAGCAGACTGGAGATAGAGCCTCAAACAAACACTCACCGTGCAAAAACCATATGTTGCATCGAGGAATGATCCTGAACCACGAGCGCCAGATGTATGCTTAATAATGTGTGCATTGCATAGTTTTTATGGGAAGTTAAAGAGATCCCTCACCTCCACATTTACAGAGAAAAAGCTCAAATATAATGAGAGTGAGCTGAGGTTTTTTGAAGTTTGGGTGGGGGTGCTCTCTGCTCACTTTGAGAATAAAACTGGAAGACTCGTCACAATGAAAGAAGACAGAAATATCTACATTTTCATGTGTTTATATGTAGAGAAAGTTAGGGGCATCAGAACGGTTTGAAACTAAAATAAATATGTATGTAATATCCAGCATTTAAACTTCCTGAGACCCGTTTAAATGCTGGATGATGTTCGCCTGCACGGTTTTCCTCTTGTTTAGGTTCAATCCAGATGTTCTGTTTGGGTACATTTCTCATATTATTTTTTAATTTCAAAAACACTGTATGAGGAACAGCTGCCAAATATCATCCTGATCCATCCCTGGTTGACATGTTTTGCTGTATTTTCTGTATGTTTCCCAGCTTAATAACCCTGCTTTAACAGCTACGATTATCAGCACGTTCCATCGGCATCAGGAGCCTGAAAGCCATGACACGGCTGTTCGGTTCGTGTTTAACTTCTCACTTTGTTTCTCGTCATGCTTCCTTGTTAAGTTGTAACGTTTAAACTCAGCGATGCAAACAGCATGAAACGCTGAACTGGTGTTTTCTGTCAGAGACGGGCTGACGGGGCCCTGGAAAGCATCTCATCCCGGCCCCTCACTCAAAGGAAAACATAAAAACGTTCGTTCCATAAACGCTGGTGTTTACGACTCAGCGGCTTAACAACAAGCTGGCAACTTGTAGGATGATGGAAGCCCAATATTCACAAACTGAAGTCAGTCCGCATAGTTTCATGACCTCGAATAAAAAAATCTAATCATTGTGCTCGACTGACTAAAACAGGACTTTTGAAATGTAAATGTGATGGTTCAACTGGACCTGAACTAAAAACAATAAACAAACCAGATTTATGAGAAATGCGTCTATTTTTGATATTTTATAGGGCTGGGCGAGTTAACTCGTTAATTATTTAACGCCGATAAATATTTTATTGCGCATTAGCGCAGGTTTTATTATTTATTTTACTATTGTAAAAGTCTGTCGCTCACAGGCTTTTATTTTGTAAAAGTCTGTTGCTCACAGGCTTTTATTTTGTAAAAGTCTGTTGCTCACAGGCTTTTATTTTGTAAAAGTCTGCTGCTGTCTGCTGTGGAACAGGAAAAGAAAGTAATCGGCGGATCCACCAAACATGGAGAAGGGTACGGAACTTTTACTCGGCCATTTTCATGTTAAAGTTCTTCCAGACGGCGGAGTCGACAGAACCAAAGTCATCTGTAAACACTGCCAAGTTGAATTGTCTTCTCAGCGTAGTAGTTCCAGTCTAAAATATCACTTAAAGGCAAAACACACAACTGATAGCAGCAAGTCATTCAAGGAAACAGACAGTGGAGCGAGGCTTCTACATAAAAACTACAGAAAGATGCTGATGTTAAAAGTGTGTTTGCACAACAAATGTTATGGCACTTTCATTCATATGGCAGCACATTTAAAATAAAGCTAAATGCTAAAAGCTATACACTACTTTTGGATTCATTTTTGGATTCTGCGTACAAATGCGATTAATCGCGAGTAATCAGGGAAATCATGTGATTAATTAGATAAAACAATTTAATTGTTGCCCAGCCCTAATAATATTACTATTATTCTTTTTTTTTTATACTGTCAGTACACTGGAAAAAGTGCCCCTCCAAAAATAAGTAAGAAAAACAACACATAAAAGACGTTTTTGCTTGAAATAAGCAAAAAAATCTGCCAATGGAACTAGTGAAAATCTGCTTGTCAAGATTTCTTGAAATAAAATGTGATATTTAGGACTTTTGAGATAAAAGTGATCTTGAAATTAGCTTAAAAACCTCTTCAAATGTAAAAAAAAGCTTGTTTCATGTGATATGTGACTCAAAATAATTTGTTTTCAAGACTTTTTCATTTAACAAGATATTCCAGATGTATTGTATTAAAACAAGTCCCTATATCTGGCTGAAATAGAACTTGTTAGGCAGTTGTGTCTCATATTAAGTGTAATGAGATATTTTGACTAGAAATGAGACAAATATACTTGGTAAGACTTGGATTTTTTTCCAGTGTAGCTGCATAATAACCTGTCGAATGTTTTGTTTAAACTAAACTTTGTTACATATACAGAGAAAATAAACCTTAAAGCACCATCAGAGCTGCTCTGAACATCAAAGCTAACACTGCTGTTGTGTTTTAGCATAATTCCACTGAACACTCGTTTCAGTCAACATGTGTAGGGCGATGAAATGGAAACCACGAGTTGTGATCCGCCGGCCCCGCAGCTCATAAGCAGAGCCTCTGAAAGCAGCTGCCTCCACTTATGGTGTCGCTTACAGTGATTGTTTTAATATCGCTTCTCTTGTTGTCTTATTGAAAAACCACATCACAGGTCGCAGCAACCAAACACCCAAACGGGAGTTACAGGTTTCTGTAGAGCTCTAATTGTTACTAGGGAACAACGGTTAACAGGCGTATCGAGTTCAGCGGTCCGGATCGGGGTTTGATTTGTGCGCCGTGCATCTGGAAGCCCGTTCAAAGCCTGATTATGGCTGCTTATTCAAGACCCAAAAAACAGCGCTAAAAAGCTCTGCTGTTGTCTGGTTTTCTGGGGGGAACCAACCGGTTGCACTGGAAAAAACGCCCCTCCAAAAATAAGTAAGAAAAACAACAAATAAAAGACGTTTTTGCTTGAAATAAGCAAAAAAATCTGCCAATGGAACTAGTGAAAATCGGCTTGTCCAGATTTCTTGAAATAAAATGTGATATTTAGGACTTTTGAGTTAAAAGTGATCTTGAAATTAGCTTAAAAACCTCTTCAAATGTAAAAAAAAGCTTGTTTCATGTGAAATCCGACTCAAAACAATTTGTTTTAAAGACTTTTTCATTTAACAAGATATTCCAGATGTATTGTCTTCAAACAAGTCCCTATATCTGGAAAAAAATCAAAGTCTTACCAAGTACATTTGTCTCATTTCTAGTCTAAATATCTCATTACACTTAATATAAGACACAACTGCCTAACAAGTTCCATTTCAGCCAGATATAGGGACTTGTTTGAAGACAATACATCTGGAAAATCTTGTTAAATGAAAAAGTCTTGAAAACAAATTGTTTTGAGTCACGTATCATATGAAACAAGCTTTTTTTTTCATTTGAAGAGGTTTTTAAGCTAATTTCAAGATCACTTTTATCTCAAAAGTCCTAAACATCACATTTTATTTCAAGAAATCTTGACAAGCCGATTTTCACTAGTTCCATTGGCAGATTTATTTGCTTATTTCAAGCAAAAACGTCTTTTATTTGTTGTTTTTTTACTTATTTTTGGAGGGGCATTTTTTCCAGTGTATATCTGGCTGAAATAGAGCTTGTTAGGCAGTTGTGTCTCATATCAAGTGTAATGAGATATTGTGACTAGAAATGAGACAAATATACTTAGTAAGACTGATTTTTTCCAGCGTCCTCTTATCTAATGGGATTTATTTTCAGCCGTTTTTATTAAGAATATCTGACTCAAGGCTGGAGGAGGGATAAAAACGGCGATGACAGCGTTGGCCCTCCGCACATTTTTAACGGATGAAATTAAGGGGATGAGCGTGATGAATTAAAGACAGACGGTGATTTAGAGGGAGTCTGCGCTGTGGGAGGTGAGCGTGTGTGCTGCAGCCATCAGATCACAGCCATATCAAACACGAGCTGAAGTTTGATCTCTGCTCTTCAGTCCTGCTTTTATTTCTTGGAGCTGATACCGGCGCACTTACGCTCGCTGCAGGTTGACTTTCCATTTCGGCACGTCTGGCCGGGGGCCTCGCCGTGGGACGGCCATGTCTCTTTCCTGGCACCGCCCGTCCTCGGTCGCTGGCTGCCAGGCCGGCACTGGCACAACCCTAAAAAGCTGGGGCCCCGATGAGTCTTTTACAGTTTACAGGAATGTGTCAGCAGTAATCTCTTGGCGGCCATCTTTGGAAATTGGGCTCGACACAGTAATGAAAGCGCTGTGACGCTCCGTGGCACGGAGAGCCGGCTCTAATTGTGTCTATTTAAAGCAGCTGTTTTTTCTCCTGGCCTGAAATCTTCCCCGCTGACTTCATCGGGCGCGCTGGGTGTCGATTTATTAGAAACTTGCCGTGGTTTTTTTTTAAGTAAACAGAGGTGGCTGGGACCCGGCTTTAATCACGCTCTGCGAGCTGCCCAAAGAGGTCGTTTGGTTTCAATTAGGTTAGCCCAACTTGGCTTCCTCGGCTATCGGGTAATCTCCCCCCTCGTCCCGGAGTCGTTGCCAGCCAGCGATGCCGGCGCGGCGCGTGAAATCAAATTTGAACGCTGACCCTCTGGAAAATGGGAGCCAGGGAAAGGGGCACATAATGGGAGTTCTGAGGGGGGACTGAACACACTGGAAAAAATGCCCCTCCAAAAATAAGTAAGAAAAACAACAAATAAAAGACGTTTTTGCTTGAAATAAGCAAAAAAAAATCTGCCAATGGAACTAGTGAAAATCGGCTTATTAAGATTTCTTGAAATAAAATGTGATATTTAGGACTTTTGAGATAAAAGTGATCTTGAAATTAACTTAAAAACCTCTTCAAATGTCAAAAAAAAGCTTGTTTCATGTGATATGTGACTCAAAACAATTTGTTTTCAAGACTTTTTCATTTAACAAGATATTCCAGATGTATTGTCTTCAAACAAGTCCCTATATCTGGCTGAACTAGAACTTGTTAGGCAGTTGTGTCTCATATTAAGTGTAATGAGATACTCAATGAGACAAATATACTTGGTAGGATTCAGATTTTTTCCAGTGCAGAGCAGGCTGCAGGGGAGGCTGAGAGTTTACCGCATGGATCGCTGTAATCCACCTCTGAGCGGGCGCCAGAGTCTGACTGGCTGTTTACACTGACGGCTGCAGTCTGTGGAGAACATGAGAAGGTTGGACCTGAGTGTGTGTGAAGGGGGTTTTTCCTCAGAAGTTCCCACTACACTGGAAAAAATCAAAGTCTTACCAAGTATATTTGTCTCATTGAATATCTCATTACACTTAATATGAGACACAACTGCCTAACAAGCACCATTTCAGCCAGATATAGGGACTTGTTTGAAGACAATACATCTGGAATATCTTGTCAAATGAAAAAGTCTTGAAAACAAATTGTTTTGAGTCATATTTCATATGAAACAAGCTTTTTTTTTACATTTGAAGAGGTTTTTAAGCTAATTTCAAGATCACTTTTATCTCAAAAGTCCTAAATATCACATCTTATTTCAAGAAATCTTGATTTTCACTAGTTCCATTGGCAGATTTTTTTTGCTTATTTCAAGCAAAAACGTCTTTTATTTGTTGTTTTCTTACTTATTTTTGGAGGGGCATTTTTTCCAGTGTAACTCTCCTTCCTGCTCAGTCTTTTCTCTCTGAAAGTGTGATGAGGAATGGTAGAAATCTCTCTTCCATTTCTTCACACTAGCCTGGTTTTAAGGGGACCTTTGATGCAATATTCCCTGAGAACCTCATCAAATTCCTCACCTGTGATTGGGGTCGCCCGGCCCCGTTGTTTCCGGGCCACGCGCTCCCGTCGGATTCAGGGGGGTCAATCGATCGTTTTGATTCATGTCGGCAACCAATCACAGATCAGAGGTGGCCCGTGGCATTACCAAAGGTTGCGGCTGTATTTCATCCCAGGCTCGTTTCATGTTTCCACGTTTCACATCGAACCAAAAGTTTCTCTCTTTGCTTTTTTCGCTGTGAGCCACAGAGATGCAGCCGCGCTCGGTCAGGTTTTTCTTATTCTCCACTTCTATCCAGAAGCATCTACAGCAGGGATGGACAACTGGCGGCCCGGGGGCCGCACACGGCCCTCGTCCTCACTCAGTATGGCAAATAGATCAATAATAATTGAATAATTAATAAATAACAAAAAAAACAACTTATAATTATACTGTTGACCGATAGAGGGCATTGTTTTGCGCCATATGCAAACCATAGCGGGGCCCGGGCCGCTTACCGCAACAGCAAATAGGAAAGTTAAGAGCCATTGGCCACTAGCAGTGGCAAAAAGACAAAACTTGACTGAGAAAATCGCATTTTTCAGCCAAAATGGGAAGAAGAGTACCTCTTCAGTTTTGTTCTTTGTTATGAAGTAGTTCAAATTCCTTTTTGCACTTTTTTTTAAGCAAATGTTTTGTCTTTGTTGCTTATTAAGGACGTGTTAAAATGCATTTATATGCAGAAAATAGTCGCATGTTGGTGCAATAAACAGACAGATATAAATTCATATAAAATGTTTTCTTATTGAGAATCCAATTATTCGAAGTGTGTGGTCATGTTGCCCTCCAATGATAGTGCTGAAAAAATGTTGGCCCTCTTTATCATGGAAGTTGCCCCTCCCTGACCTACAGCATGCTACACCTGACTGACTTTAGACTCTTCTTCACGTCTTAATTCGGAGCTGCACCCTCATCAGCAGCTGGAACAGCTGTGGACCCACCGGTTGTTGAGCTGGTGTTAGCTCTTACATCACTTGAGCTTTCCTTCCCTTCAAAGGGCTGAAAACAGCTGTTTTTTCTTTTTGTTTTTCTCACCAATAAAAGTTCATTTAGCTGCTGTGCTGCAGATGAACACGTCCTCGCTGCAGGTCTCTGTGTTTGTGTGGAATTCAGTGAGCTAAAGCTTGGTTTAACAGGAGCGCACACTGGAAAAAATCAAAGTCTTACCAGGTATATTTCTCTCATTTCTAGTCTAAATATCTCATTACACTTAATATCAGACACAACTGCCTAACAAGTTCTATTTCAGCCAGATATAGGGACTTGTTTGAAGACAATACATCTGGAATATCTTGTTAAAGGAAAAGGTCTTGAAAACAAATAGTTTTGAGTTGGATTTCATATGAAACAAGCTTTTTTTTTACATTTGAAGAGGTTTTTAAGCTAATTTCAAGATCACTTTTATCTCAAAAGTCCTAAATATCACATTTTATTTCAAGAAATCTCGACAAGCCGATTTTAACTAGTTCCATTGGCAGATTTTTTTGCTTATTTCAAGCAAAACGTCTTTTATTTGTTGTTTTTTAACTTATTTTTGGAGGGGCATTTTTTCCAGTGCAGAGATGATGCTGATGGACAGAATACACGAAAAAGCTTGTTCCATCTTATAATAATAATAATATAATTATTATTATAATAATAAAACAATGGTTCAGTTGACCAGCATCTTGATACGGAAGCCCAGAGCGGACAGGGTACGTATAAAACTTTTTTTTAATCGTTTTCTCGAGATAACGAGTTAATGTACTGATGGTTTTCGAGGCCACTTTTTCTCCCCAGTCCGCCCTGTTTACATGTGTTTATATGTGTTTATATGTATTTCTGCCAAAGGTTTTTACCCGTTTTCACCCCCTTTCATTGAAAGCTGAATAAAGTAGCCTATGAATCAAACATGGAGCGTTTGTGAAAATACACAAAGCAAAATCCCGCCGGTGTGACGAGCATTTTGTTTTCTCGAGATAACGAGTCATCCCGTTATCTCGTTAGAAAACGATAACGGCACCTCTCGTGCATCATTTGGTAACCATGGAGACGGCCTGGTCCCCTCGGCTGGTCACTGATGAAGTCGACTACATCAGCAGAATCACTGAGGTGTAAACGTCTCCTTAAAGGACGCGGGCTGATATGAAAGTTATTTCTACAAGACAAACAAACTATGAACACATATGAAACACATATAAACAGGGCGGACTGGGGAGAAAAAGTGGCCTCGAAAACCATCGGTATATTAACTCGTTATCTCGAGGAAACCATCAAAAAAAAGTTTATACGTACAAAGTCCGCTCTGGGCGGCATTTTGTACTGGATGTTCGTTGATATTACTCCGCCACCGCTAAGAAAATAGTGCGAGCATGAGCGAGCTGCCAAATAAAACACGACAGAAGCAACTTTTCGCCACGAAATGTGATATGGATTACCAGTGCACACCAGTAACCACTCCGGTGAGTTGATGATTTTGAAAACGGACGTTTATGGTGCTTTTACGGACCTTTTTGGACATGCACATGACTTGCCATTCTGAAGCAGGTTGAGAAGAATCAAAATTAGGCAAATACCGGAGACAGCAGTAAACATCAAAAAAGCGGTGAGGGGGGTTCTAAAAGATTGCAGACGACTCAGAAAAGAGGCTTAATGTTGAAAATACCGGAGTTCTCCTTTAAGATTATATATAATAAGATAATACAAATAATATAATATGTTGTTGTGTTGGTGGCGGGATGGTTTGTCCAGGGCGTAAACCTGTAGGACCGGCGCTGCAGGGACCAACAGAAATGTTAAGTTTGATGAGAGTTAATGTTGTCTTTTTACTCGACATTTCATCCCCATCGCCCGTGAAGCGCTCACACCGTACGCCGTATGACACGTGAAATCTTTTCTCTTGCCCATACGTCCAGGCAGCATGTTCCATATAACCACCCTAAGACGTACAACCTCTCCTGACTCTGCAGCTGCCGGATTGAAGCCCGACGGCCTGAACGATAGCTCCCACCGTGTCATTAGGGGCATGCGGAGAGGACCCCGTGAAAGCGCTGCCAAAAAATCTCCTTGAAGACGGAGGGAAAAGAAAGGCGAGGGTATTGATCGTCTGTCCACGGATATGATACTTAAGCCCTGGTACTGAGAGCCGGAGAGCCCCTGGATCCATATCTCAAAGACTTTAATCCTGGCCCCTCTTACAGCTGGATTGGCCTTCACCTTAACCTCCCGACAACTGCTCCTGCAGATCAGCCATGGAAATTTTATTCTTCTCACAATCTGCCCCCCACCCGCGGCCCTCCTTCCCTCCTTTGTTTCTGTCGGTCTGCAGTTATTAACAGACCTGCCCTGCGTTCCCATCCGAATTAGAAGTGAGAGGTGAATTAATACCTGATCCTGGTTTTCATCATGTTCTGAAAAAAAGGGAAAAGTTCTCATCCTTCTTTTCTCAAATCCCAAGTTCAGGTGAGACTTAAACCTTTCAGGCGACACTTTTAAGGTGTTTTGTGCATATGTTCAGAGCCGATAGATTAAAAAGTTCAGGTGAAAAAAATAGAATATCGTTTTAAAATCAATGAATCGGGTGATTGGAGACCAACTAAGCTGCTCTGAATGCATCGTTTCAGGATGATCCGCAGTCATTCTCCGTTTAAACTGCTCCCAAATAAAACAATAAGACATAAACGTAATATTAGAAACAGTAACAGAGGAGGGTTTATTCACACGTTTCATCCATTTTGCTTTGAAATTCACACAAGATTCAAGCTGATCACATCCCAGAATAACAAAGACGGACAAATCTCTGGTCCGGACCAGTTTACAATCTCAAATCTAATAATTATTTCAGCTTAAATATCATAATGTTTATATTAGTGCTGATAGGAACGCCTCGTTAAATTCAGGAAAACTCGGGTCTCTTCCTCTAATGTCCCTCAGAAGTGTTGGAAATCAGTATCGGGTCATTTTTGGGTGAAAACAACTACCAGGTTTGGCTTTTTATTTTGTTTTCTTGTATTTATTTTATCGTACAGCACTGTGGAAACCTTTGTGTTTATTTAAACTGTGATTATAAATAAAGTGCAGTGGATTGGATGCTGTTAATAACAGAAGCTCGTCATCAGTTCAGCATTTCACTGAAAGGAAAGAAAGTAATGGCCTGAAAGGCACTCTGGTCTCTGAGTTTTAGTGTTTGACTCCTTTTTCTACTTTGATTTCCTTACTTCCTGCTTTATTTTGTAGAATTTGCCCACATGTGTTTCCTGGTTATGTTTACTTCCGGAGTCGCACCTGGTTTCCATCCACCTGCCGCTCATTTGTAATCTGCTCCTCAGTAAACTTAGGCTGTGTTCGAAACCGCATACTTCTCCTACTACTCCTACTAACTTTTTGAGTTAGTATGCCAGTTTGAGTAAGCAGAAGTTCCCGGATGCATACTAGATTCTCCTAAATGTTGGGTATGCATCATGAGGTTACTACTCATACTCAAACTACCCAAGATGCAATGTAACGTGACGTCGCCGATCGTCATTTCCTGTCAAAACGGCAGTTTCAAGCTAGCTACAACGAGGGTAGGTTCACTTCCTGTTTTCAAAACAAAAGCACCAATTGTATGGTAATGGCTTTCCCTATGATAAAAGGCAACGGGTATTTTATTTTGTGAAAATAACCGGAAGTGCGTTGCTCACTGCGGCTAGCTTTAGTAGCGCCGAATTCGTGGGAACAAAATTGTAAACAGCCGGTATTTTGTCAGGTTTTCAACACGTTGGGGATCGAAACGACTACTTTCTCTCCTGAAAATGTTTCAAATGTTGCTAAAGTTTACACAGTTTAGAGGTTAAGCGAAATCAGCTTCAGGCAGGAGCGAAATGCATTGTGGGTAAACGGTCTGCATACTGTCTGATCGATCAGTATGCAGTACTGTATGCAGTTAGTTAACTGTATGTAGTACAGTAGTACGTAGTATGTTGTATGTAGTTTGCGGTTTCGAACACAGCCTTCCTTTGCTCAGGTGGAGTTCTTTCCCCTGTAGATTTTCTGTTTCCTCTTTTGTTCATTAGAGCCTTGACACCATCAGAAACAGCCTTTGTCTCCTCCTACAGTCCTGCAAACTGATGCTAAGTAGATCAAAGACTAACAAATGAAATATTTTTAGGGCTGGGTGAGTTAACTCGTTAGTTAATTAACGCCGATAAATATTTTATCGCGCATTAACGCTTTTTTTGGGGGGGGGGGGCTTTTGTGCCTTTAATGGATAGGAAAGTTCAGAGAGACAGGAAGCAGGGGGCAGAGAGAGGGGGAACAACACGCAGCACAGGGCCGTCCGATACGGAACTTGAACCGGGTTTTTATTTTAGCTTTTATTTTGTAAAAGTCTGTTGCTCACAGGCTTTTATTTTGTAAAAGTCTGCTGCTGTCTGCTGTGGAACAGGAAAAGAAAGTAATCGGCGGATCCACCAAACATGGAGAAGGGTACGGAACTTTTACTCGGCCATTTTCATGTTAAAGTTTTTCCAGACAGCGGAGTCGACAGAACCAAAGTCATCTGTAAACACTGCCAAGTTGAATTGTCTTCTCAGCGTAGTAGTTCCAGTCTAAAATATCACTTAAAGGCAAAACACACAACTGATAGCAGCAAGTCATTCAAGGAAACAGACAGTGGAGTGAGGCTTCTACATAAAAACTACAGAAAGATGCTGATGTTAAAAGTGTGTTTGCACAACAAATGTTATGGCACTTTCATTCATATGGCAGCACATTTAAAATAAAGCTAAATGCTAAAAGCTATACGCTACTTTTGGATTCATTTTTGGATTCTGCGTACAAATGAGATTAATCGTGATTAATCAGGGAAATCATGTGATTAATTAGATTAAACATTTTAATCGCTGCCCAGCCCTAAATATTTTACTCGCTGAATAGAAATAGTCACCAACTTATCCCAGATAACCACAGCATCAGATAGAGAAACAGCTGTTTTAGGGGGCCTGAACACGTTTAGTTTCACTTTACTTAGAATAAAACCAGCTGGTCGACTGACTCAAGGTTTGGCCACAAATCATCACAACCTTCTATATTATTTAATCAATTTCCAAAAGGTTTGGTTTGTTACAGATGAAACTCTCTTGAATTTTCACACCAGCCATAATTAGCTTTGTGCTAACTAATCCAACGGCTCCGACATCCCGGCCACTTAATTAGATCTCTGGTGTTCTGTGTTTAATCTACAGCAACACTGCGTGTTCGGTGCCAGCCGTCTCAATCAAAGAGCCATCGCTCCACTCCTCCTGGGCTGCGCTGTGCATTGGGTGGGCTCAGACAGATGCTGGGGTGAAGGCTGGAGTGTCAGAAGGTGTGCCAGGGTCAACAGACTGCAGTGGCCAAATTGGATGTACAAATATGAGGGGAATTAATCCTCTCTGTAATGGCTCTGCAAACCTGTGAGGCTGGCACGGGCCCAGGCGCTGCTTCCAGGCGCCGTGTTCGGGTTTAATACAGCACGCCAGAGATGGGACCAAGTCACACATGTGCAAGTCTCAAGTCTTAGCTTTCAAGTCTCAAGTAAGTCCCAAGTCTTAGCTTCCAAGTCTCAAGTAAGTCCCAAGTCTTAGCTTCCAAGTCTCAAGTAAGTCTCAAGTCTTAGCTTTCAAGTCTCAAGTAAGTCTCAAGTCTTAGCTTTCAAGTCTCAAGTGAGTCCCAAGTCTTAGCTTTCAAGTCCCAAGTAAGTCTCAAGTCTTAGCTTTCAAGTCTCAAGTGAGTCCCAAGTCTTAGCTTTCAAGTCTCAAGTAAGTCTCAAGTCTTAGCTTTCAAGTCTCAAGTCTTAGCGTTCAAGTCTCAAGTAAGTCTCAAGTCTTAGCTTTCAAGTCTCAAGTCTTAGCGTTCAAGTCTCAAGTAAGTCTCAAGTCTTAGCTTTCAAGTCTCAAGTCTTAGCTTTCAAGTCTCAAGTCTTAGCGTTCAAGTCTCAAGTAAGTCTCAAGTCTTAGCGTTCAAGTCTCAAGTAAGTCCCAAGTCTTAGCTTTCAAGTCTCAAGAAAGTCTCAAGTCTTAGCTTTCAAGTCTCAAGTAAGTCCCAAGTCTTAGCTTTCAAGTCTCAAGTAAGTTCCAAGTCTTAGCTTTCAAGTCTCAATTAAGTCCCAAGTCTTAGCTTTCAAGTCTCAAGTAGGTCTCAAGTCTTAGCTTTCAAGTCTCAAGTAGGTCTCAAGTCTTAGCTTTCAAGTCTCAAGTAAGTCTCAAGTCTTAGCTTTCAAGTCTCAAGTCTTAGCGTTCAAGTCTCAAGTAAGTCTCAAGTCTTAGCTTTCAAGTCTCAAGTCTTAGCGTTCAAGTCTCAAGTAAGTCTCAAGTCTTAGCGTTCAAGTCTCAAGTAAGTCCCAAGTCTTAGCTTCCAAGTCTCAAGTAAGTCTCAAGTCTTAGCTTTCAAGTCTCAAGTAAGTCTCAAGTCTTAGCTTTCAAGTCTCAAGTGAGTCCCAAGTCTTAGCTTTCAAGTCCCAAGTAAGTCCCAAGTCTTAGCTTTCAAGTCTCAAGTAAGTCTCAAGTCTTAGCTTTCAAGTCTCAAGTGAGTCCCAAGTCTTAGCTTTCAAGTCTCAAGTAAGTCTCAAGTCTTAGCTTTCAAGTCTCAAGTCTTAGCGTTCAAGTCTCAAGTAAGTCTCAAGTCTTAGCTTTCAAGTCTCAAGTCTTAGCGTTCAAGTCTCAAGTAAGTCTCAAGTCTTAGCGTTCAAGTCTCAAGTAAGTCCCAAGTCTTAGCTTTCAAGTCTCAAGAAAGTCTCAAGTCTTAGCTTTCAAGTCTCAAGTAAGTCCCAAGTCTTAGCTTTCAAGTCTCAAGTAAGTTCCAAGTCTTAGCTTTCAAGTCTCAATTAAGTCCCAAGTCTTAGCTTTCAAGTCTCAAGTAGGTCTCAAGTCTTAGCTTTCAAGTCTCAAGTAGGTCTCAAGTCTTAGCTTTCAAGTCTCAAGTAAGTCTCAAGTCTTAGCTTTCAAGTCTCAAGTCTTAGCGTTCAAGTCTCAAGTAAGTCTCAAGTCTTAGCTTTCAAGTCTCAAGTCTTAGCGTTCAAGTCTCAAGTAAGTCTCAAGTCTTAGCGTTCAAGTCTCAAGTAAGTCCCAAGTCTTAGCTTTCAAGTCTCAAGAAAGTCTCAAGTCTTAGCTTTCAAGTCTCAAGTAAGTTCCAAGTCTTAGCTTTCAAGTCTCAAGTGAGTCCCAAGTCTTAGCTTTCAAGTCTCAAGTAAGTCTCAAGTCTTAGCTTTCAAGTCTCAAGTCTTAGCGTTCAAGTCTCAAGTAAGTCTCAAGTCTTAGCTTTCAAGTCTCAAGTCTTAGCGTTCAAGTCTCAAGTAAGTCTCAAGTCTTAGCGTTCAAGTCCCAAGTAAGTCCCAAGTCTTAGCTTTCAAGTCTCAAGAAAGTCTCAAGTCTTAGCTTTCAAGTCTCAAGTAAGTTCCAAGTCTTAGCTTTCAAGTCTCAATTAAGTCCCAAGTCTTAGCTTTCAAGTCTCAAGTAGGTCTCAAGTCTTAGCTTTCAAGTCTCAAGTAGGTCTCAAGTCTTAGCTTTCAAGTCTCAAGTAATTTTTTCTTGGGCAAAGTCAAAGTCACCTTATTATTGCATTTTTACCTGCAGAATCTGATCTTAATAAAGTGAAAACACAAAGATATGAGTAACTGTCGGTAAACATCATTGGCCAAATTGTCCAACCTGTCCACCCCGTATCATATCAAGCTAACGTTAGCTAACTACCGGCTAGGCTAACAGGATAATATTAGCTAATTTGACGAGCACTTACTGGTCAGAATGGATCTTCAAATGACGAACAAAGTTCAAAGTTATGCTAGATGCTTAACACTCAAGTCATTCAAGTCATCGTGTCTCAAGTCAAGTGCCGAGTCTTTAACTTCCAAGTCTGAGTCGAGTCTCAAGTCTTTTCTTTTTTTTCAAGTCAAGTCACAAGTCTTTAAAACAGCAACTCGAGTCCCCCTCTCTGGCATTTTCTCCATCTCTGCAGCGCGCTTTCTAAAGGAGACGGCGATGGTTCCACCAGCAGCTCAACAGGCCCCGGGTCAGCAGACAGAAGTCTCAGATGTGGGATTGATTATTGATGGCGCTGACCTGGGAGAATAAATAATATTGTGACTGGATGTGAGGAAGTGTTTTCCCAGGGTGGAGCTGCTCATCTACAGTCATTGTGGCGCTCTGACAGGGTGATCAGTCATTCCTCACCCAGGGCCGACTCTGAAATATTCATGTGAAGCCACGCCAGCGCGGCTATTGTTCCGGCTGATAAATACCGGAGCCCTGTGAGGTCATCATTAGTGGACGGGGGGTCGTGACCCCCGACCCTTCCTTTTCAGCGACTCATCTCCATAACAACCGGTGCAGACCTCATGAAACTTGAACATGACCCTTGAGCGCCGATGTGAGAGGTCAGAGGTCAAGTAAGCAGCCATTAGAGCCACTTCCTGGTTATCTGTCAGCGCGCTGACCTCCTTTTTGTCCCGCTCGCCTAATTAAGACAGGTTGCAGATGGTAAACCGAGCGCAGCTATCTGCTGTTATGCCAACATGTCAGCGGTCATTAAATCACAAAATGGTATTTCAAAAGGAAAATGTGACCCATGAATTATGCTAAAAGCCACTAATTAACTTCTTTGTTTGCACATATGTGCCGTCTCCTTTAGCTGTGCGCTCTTTGTAGAAAATGCCAGAATATCCTCAGCCGCTCGGTCCCTCTCTGCGGAGCTCTGCAGCTCGCTGCTGTCACAAGGATTCCTCTGTTCGGAGCCAACGAGCCAGCAGTTTCTGATGCTTCCAGGACGGAGGGAAAGCTGTGGCATCGGGCTGACGACGGCCATGAAACACACGAATGTTTGGCTCGTCCACCGCCAGATTAAATACTGTAAACTTAAACGAATTGCTGTAAATTTACGGTGGATTTATAACAGTATCCTACTGTATTTATTTATCCCTCACATGTAAATTAACAGTTAAATCAGTCATTTAACAATACCAATAGATAACTGTCATTTAACAGCATAAAACAGTATTTGTAATGAATTGCTGTCAATTTTACAGTGGATTTACAACAGTAAATCTTTCACAGAAAGGTTTAGAAAAGGGGAGTCTCTGGTATCTGCGTTTTAGTGTTTGACTCCTTTTTCTACTTTGATTTCCTTACTTCCTGCTTTATTTTGTAGCATTTGCCCACATGTGTTTTCCTGGTTGTGTTTACTTCCGGAGTCGCACCTGGTTTAGATCCACCTGCCGCTCATTTGTAATCTGCTCCTCAGTAAACTCTGGCTGTGTTCCAAACCGCATACTTCTCCCACTACTCCTACTAACTTTCTGAGTTAGTATGCGAGTTTGAGTAAGCGAGAAGTTCCCGGATGCATACTAGATTCTCCTAAATGTTGGGTATGCATCATGAGGTTACTACTCATACTCAAACTACCCAAGATGCAACGTAACGTGACGTCGCCGATCGTCATTTCCTGTCAAAACGGTAGTTTCAAGCTAGCTGCAACGAGGGTAGGTTCACTTCCTGTTTTCAAAACAAAAGCACCAATTGTATGGTAATGGCTTTCCCTATGATAAAAGGCAACGGGTATTTTATTTTGTGAAAATAACAGGAAGTGCGTTAGCTCACTGCGGCTAGCTTTAGTAGCACCGAATTCGTGGGAACAAAATTGTAAACAGCCGGTATTTTGTCAGGTTTTCAACACGTTGGGGATCTAAACGACTACTTTCTCACCTGAAAATGTTTCAAATGTTGCTAAAGTTTACAGAGTTTAGAGCTTAAGGGAAATCAGCTTCAGGCTGGTAATGGGAGATGTTCAGTGCGTATTTCCTGTTGGCCCCCTCATATCTGTACCTACAGTTTGTCCTTATTACGGCGCAGAATGAGAGCTCCCTAAGACGTCCTCTCTGCTGCTACATTAAAATGACCCTGAGTACAGCGTCTTGGCTGCACTGCGCTGGGATTAGCCCCCGTCTGGAAGCCCTGTGGGGGGAAAGTCATGTTCAAAGACACCTGGATCAATCCGTGTTAATAAATACCGCCTGATAAATCCGGGGGACTCTTCCTCGATACATACTAATATCTCTAATGTCCGCCCACCTTCAGCGTGCCGCGGCTGCACCGGGCTCCCCTGCCCAACGTCCTTGTGCATCATTGTGCTCTTACTTCCATAATTGGAGGCTTTCTTTGTTCTATTAAGACCCCCGACAATCAGAGATATCAGTCGATGGTTTGTGATGTGAAGCTGAATATGTTGCGGCTGCTGATCGACTCTGTTTCAAGGTGAACAGAGAGGTGCCTCTTCAGCTCCGGAACTGAGAAATAAATCTGGTTCTCTAAACGGAAACACACAACCTGACCAAAAAATGCACGGATGCCCCTTTACATGAGCCCCAGAAATACGTTCCACAACAAGAAAGTACAACAGCTGACTGGGTCTGAGTTTCCAGCTTCTACACACTGGAAAAAATGCCCCTCCAAAAATAAGTAAGAAAAACAACAAATAAAAGACGTTTTTGCTTGAAATAAGCAAAAAAAAATCTGCCAATGGAACTAGTGAAAATCGGCTTGTCAAGATTTCTTGAAATAAGATGTGATATTTAGGACTTTTGAGATAAAAGTGATCTTGAAATTAGCTTAAAAACCTCTTCAAATGTAAAAAAAAAAGCTTGTTTCATATGATATGTGACTCAAAACAATCTGTTTTCAAGACTTTTTCATTTAACAAGATATTCCAGATGTATTGTCTTAAAACAAGTCCCTATATCTGGCTGAAATAGAACTTGTTAGACAGTTGTGTCTTATATTAAGTGTAATGAGATATTTTGACTAGAAATGAGACAAATATACTTGGTAAGACTTTGATTTTTTCCAGTGCAGCAGTTACGATGCAGCCGATACTTTGCAGAAGGCTGGTTTTGGGAACTCTTTTCCACATCTAACCATCTCTGGACGCGGTCTGGGTTTGATCGCTCGGTGCTAAATGCTCCTCTGCTGTTGGTGATGAAGGGAACGAAAACATTAAAGTTGCAGATGGACAAACAACCGAAGCTCCCTGAAGCTGAGATGAGGCGCAGATTCCATCCCTTTATTTATTTATTATTTATTTATTAAATTTTTTTTTAATTTTGTTTGTTTTTAGCGTTTTTTTAAACTAATTCAACAACCAAACTACAGATTAATGATGTTGAAACTGGACCTGAATTAAGTCGTCAAATGTTTTTACGTAATATTCTTTTTTTATTTTTATGTTTTATTTTATTGATTTATTTAAGTATTTTTATTTTTATTTTTTTATAATTTTTTTTAAATTTTTTAAATTAAAATTTTTCTTTATATTTTTCTTTCTTTATTTTGTTTGTTTTTTAGTGTTTAACCAATTCAACAACCAAACTACAGATTAATGATGTTGAAACTGGACCTGAAATAAGTCGTCTAATCTTTTTAGGTAATATTCTTTTTTTATTTTTTTTATTTTATTGATTTATTTATGTATTTTTATTTTTATTTTTTTATAATTTAATTTTTTTTAATTTTTATTTTTCTTTATTTTCTTTTATTTATGTTTTTATTGATTTATTGATTTATTTATTTTGAGTGTTTTTTTAACTAATTCAACAACCAAACTACAGATTAATGATGTTGAAACTGGACCTGAAATAAGTCGTCTAATGTTTTTAGGTAATATTCTAACTCGCACTTCATTACGAACATATTTCACACCAGCTGAGTCTCACAGAAAAATGTGAAAGGAAACTTTGTGTTCCTGTTAAATCAGTCCAGGATGTCTTCAGGTGATCCATTATTCCGGTGTTCTCCTAAACCTAACCACCTAAACCCGAACCTGAACCTAAAGCGGTGATGAGGCGCAGCATGAAGCCACCTTATACCAGCGTCTGGGCTCAAACTTGATGCAAACTTGAGGCCCAGTTTGCTAAATGATGCCAGTAAAACCATTTTCCCCTGATGGTAAATTATGGGTCAGCCTTCATCTAAAATCTGAACTTCCAACACTCGGTCCTTCGGGCCTCGTGGTGGGCTGAAGACTGACCCTCGGCCCAAAGGAAACGGGCCGTACTTTCTCCTGACAGAGCTCATATTGATCAGTCTGTTTGCCAGCCGCATGTAATGTTGCTGGCTTTGAATTCAGCCAGACGAACGATTATGGGCTTGTCACATTGAAATGAGCTGAGAGGGATTTAAAATGAATGGTGGCTTCAGGAAATCCCTGTGAAGACTTGTGTTGGCAGCATCTGGAAACTTCAGGAAGCGGGTGTCAGAGACCAGTGAAGGATTATGTAAAAGAGTCCAAGAAGTTATTTCTGTGAGAGGGGTCAATATCTCCTGAGTCCTGAGGGGAATTCACTCATTTATTGTTATTTTTGGTTGAAAACTTGGTTGAAAAAGTAGTTTCTTCCTGTGTTTCTGCTCTGAAATCAGCAGTCAGAGGACCCGGCGTTTGCTGTTCAAACACAGTGTGTTAAACAATATTTCTGCATGTCGCTGTCAGTGGGGTCACATGGCTCTGAAAGGGTCGGGTTATTGGCTAAATTACAATCAGAATGAGCTGAGCAAGGGTAATTCTCCTTGGATATATGGCGGTGAATGAATGGGATCAGAGGCACAAAGCGTGTCATACCCCGGTATGATAGGTGGCGCTGTACCCATTCCAGCTGTTGCTAATAGAGCCACTTCCTGTTGACCTCTTCACCACCAACAACAACAACAAACTCAGGCATTGGAGAAAGATGGAGAACGCAGAGCCAGATGAAGCTACGTCCCTCTACATTTGCTCTGTGATGAGCTGCTTGTTGCACAAACTCGATGCCCAACGGAGCATTCTCCATCGCGTTGTTTGTTTCTTTCTGACGGCGACAACAACAGGAATATCGTCTCCTTTGACTTCCGGGTCACGACCCCGGGAAAACATCTGGAGCATGCGCAGAACGCAAAGTCTGATTCACCACGTGCTTCAGCGTCTACAAGCAGGTTTAGAGTGACTTTCAACCCAGTTATCTCGGGGTCTGAATCCGATCCGATCCAGTTCTTAGTCAGATTAAGGTGTCTACATGCACTTAATAACTCAGTCTGATTGTAATTTAGCCAATAATCCGATCCAGTCCAATTCTTAGTCAGATTAAGGTGTGTACATGCACTTAATAACTCAGTCTGATTGTAATTTAGCCAATAATCCGATCCAGTCCAATTCTTAGTCAGATTAAGGTGTCTACATGCACTTAATAACTCAGTCTGATTGTAATTTAGCCAATAATCCGATCCGATCCAATTCTTAGTCAGATTAAGGTGTCTACATGCACTTAATAACTCAGTCTGATTGTAATTTAGCCAATAATCCGATCCGATCCAATTCTTAGTCAGATTAAGGTGTCTACATGCACTTAATAACTCAGTCTGATTGTAATTTAGCCAATAATCCGATTCTTTCAGTGCCATGTGACCCAACTGAATGATGGTAATTTAAAGGGGAAGGCTTCCTGTCAGCTCATGGATCCTAAAAATCTGTTGTGATGGCTACTTATGTTCAAGCTACGCTTACCGTTAGCCCGCCGTTTTGTTGAAACCAAGTAACGCAAAAGTTACGATTTTGGCGTTTTTGTTATTTGAATATCTTTTGAAGGGCTGAGCAATATATATCAATATTTTGTTTCCCGATAAAGTATTGATTTTTCGGCCACGAGTATCGTTTTAATTTTTTAAATTTTATTTATTTATCCGATCCAATTTTGTGTCAGATTAAGGTGTCTCCATGAATTTAATAACCCAATCTGATTGTAATTTAGCCAATAATCCAATCCAGTCCAATTCTTAGTCAGATTAAGGTGTCTACATGCACTTAATAACTCAGTCTGATTGTAATTTAGCCAATAATCCGATCCGATCCAATTCTTAGTCAGATTAAGGTGTCTACATGCACTTAATAACTCAGTCTGATTGTAATTTAGCCAATAATCCGATCCGATCCAATTCTTAGTCAGATTAAGGTGTCTACATGCACTTAATAACTCAGTCTGATTGTAATTTAGCCAATAATCCGATTCTTTCAGTGCCATGTGACCCCACTGAGTGATGGTAATTTAAAGGGGAAGGCTTCCTGTCAGCTCATGGATCTTAAAAATCTGTTGTGATGGCTACTTATGTTCAAGCTACGCTTACCGTTAGCCCGCCGTTTTGTTGAAACCAAGTAACGCAAAAGTTACGATTTTGGCGTTTTTGTTATTTGAATATCTTTTGTAGGGCTGAGCAATATATATCGATATTGTAATATATATCAATATTTTGTTTCGCGATAAAGTATTGATTTTTCGGCCACGAGTATCGTTTTAATTTTTTAAATTTTATTTATTTATCCGATCCAGTTCTTAGTCAGATTAAGGTGTCTCAATGAACTTAATAACTCAATCTGATTGTAATTTAGCCAATAATCCAATCCTTTCAGAGCCAAGGAAAGGTAAAGAAAGGAAAGGAAAGGAAGGAAAAGAAACAAAAGGAAACAAAAGGAAAGGAAATGAAGGAAATTAAAGGAAAGGAAAGACGCCTGCCGACAGCCGCGCCTGTTACGGTGTTTGCTGCTCGGTCTGCACAGCAGGCAGTGATACGAAGGGAGAGAAAATAGGGCCAAGAGATTGTGAGGTCTGACTTTTTCCTGGAGAACCATTTTGTGATGCAAATGTATTACTCTGTTGAACGCATATTGTTCTTAGAAGCAAAACGCTTTATTTTTTAAACCCCAGCCAACTAGCTGGACTACCTTCATCAACACCAAAACGAGGCTGGAACTCTGCTCACAGGACGCAGCAGGGGGTAAGAAGATGTTCAGAAATGATGTTGCTGATATGGGATGTCATACAGCTTCATGTCAGAAGAGGCCAACTGTCCCTTTAATAACTCAGTCTGATTGTAATTCAGCTGATAATCTGATCCTTTCAGTGCCATGTGACCCCGCTGAGTGTGTTGGGGGGTTAGAAAAGCCCCCCGTGCGGCTGCTCCTGCCCTCACATGTCGCTGTGCGGCTACACGTGTTGTGTTCGGCTGCGTCGCCGACGCTGATGTTCGTCCGCGTGTCACAACATCCTCAGCCCCCTACAGCGCCTGCATGAAACGTTTGCATGTGAGAGAGAGAGATGAACCCCCGGGCTATCGCTCCACTCCCCCTCCCTCTAACCCTGCGTTTCCATCCAGACGCTCCCCAGACGTGACCCACGGTGACCCTCTCAGCGCACGTCAGCGCGGGATGGAGGTGGGGGTCGCCGTGTCTCTGCAGCCAGGTGTGTGTGTGTGTGTGTTTGGGGGGATTCAGGATGGAATCAGGAGGTAAAATCATGGCGGTGCATATGCTGTGGCGGGGTTTTGGCCCCGGGCGCTGTCTCTCTCACGCTCTGGGTCGCTCTCTCTGGGCACAACCAGAACAAATGAACAATTCATCATCAGCTGTTCTCTTCCAGGCTTTGGGCCCAGGTGACTACACAACCGGCCTCGGCCTCGTCACGGCGGCAGCTGTCCGTGGCCGGGGGAGCGAAGGAGGGCGATGTGACGCTCAGAGGAGCTTTGTTCTCCGATGAAAGCAGTTTGGGAACCTCTGCTGCTGTAAGAACTGCAGAGAGACGCTTCAGAGGCCGAGCGGGCGGGAGGAACGGGGATGGTGGTGGCTTTCCTCTCATGATCTGGTTCAGAGGTCCCCAAACTTTTCCATGCCAAGGCCCCCCAAACAGAATCAGCTTCTGGCCCCCTTTGCAAACCACAAACAATGCTACAAAATATGTAAAGAAACATCAACTTTTAGAAGGTATTTTCTTTCTTTTCTTCACGGACAGCAGCTCGCTGTGTGAATGCAGCCGGACTAAATGCTCTTCTTTACGTCTGAAGAAGTCGACCGTTTTTTCGGACTCTGCCGGATGTTTTTGTATCAGGTGACGCTGAAGTTTCGAAGGTTTTGAACACTCATTTGAGAGGGTCTCCAGACAGAGGACGCCATTTTTCTGTATGGCTGTGAAGCCAAACTTAATGTATGCTGCTTCATACTTTCTGATTTTACTCGGCCAGTTCTTTCAGTCTCTTTCTAGTCAAAAATCTGTCCATTTAGGCTAAGCTAGCTACACGCTAGGTCTACGATGTTTTGACTGGCAGCCAATCAGAAAGACAAGCATGGCAAATAACATTTCGATATGACATATTATTATGAATTGTATTTTACAATACTGATTAAAAAAAATGTGACTATTTTTTTATAATGATGTTTAAAAAAAATTTAATTCTATTTTTTTATTTTTGCATTTTTTTCTTATCTTCACTCCAATTTTCTGAGGCCCCCCCTAGCGCCCCCACTTTGAAAACCACTGATCTGGTTGATAGTCAGAACTTTCTCCACTTCTTTAACCCTAGGGGATATTTTTCTCCACTTAGGGTGTACTTTCTCCTCTAATTTCACACTGTAGATAGTGATACTCATCATATTTGGTCCAGTTGTGCATTTTTGACTATTTTTTCGAATTTCAAACACACATTATACACAATACAATTTTTCATTGTGTAGAAAAAAACTCCTTAATTTCTGAAATGGGACATTTTTGTCCCCTTTTAAAACGACCTAAAAACATCATATGTTAATATTGTTTTCCACTTTTCTTTTCCATAAATCTTTTATTCCACTTCAGTTCTGATCAAAACTACCAAGTTTTCAATTATTTTCAAAAATTTAACCATTTAAATACTGGTTTATATGATGTAAACGCCAATTTCTGTAAAAAGAAACAAACAAACACAAAAACTGCTATAAAAAAGCTATAAAAACTGATGTTGTAGCTCATCAATGACATCTCCCAGACCTAATAATCCCCCATAGAATATTTATGGGCGGCTAGCTTTATATTCACAAAATAAAATACCCGTTGCCTTTTATCATAGGGAAAGCCATTACCATACAATTGGTGCTTTTGTTTTGAAAACAGGAAGTGAACCTACCCTCGTTGTAGCTAGCTTGAAACTGGCGTTTTGACAGGAAATGACGATCGGCGACGTCACGTTACGTTGCATCTTGGGTAGTTTGAGTATGAGTAGTAACCTCATGATGCATACCCAACATTTCAGAGAATCTAGTATGCATCCGGGAAAAAAGTCAGTATGAGTAGTAGGAGTAGTAGGAGAAGTATGCGGTTTCGAACACAGCCCAGGGTGATTGGTGAAGGAAGTGAAGCTGATGGCAGGAGAAAGACTGAGGAAAAAGGTGGCATGGCATGGCAAAACTAAAGACCTGAACCTAAAACTTAACTAAACTAAGACATGAAAAACTAAAACATGGCAAAACTACACTGGAAAAAATGCCCCTCCAAAAATAAGTAAGAAAAACAACAAATAAAAGACGTTTTTGCTTAAAATAAGCAAAAAAATCTGCCAATGGAACTAGTGAAAATCGGCTTGTCAAGATTTCTTGAAATAAGATGTGATATTTGGGACTTTTGAGATAAAAGTGATCCTGAAATTAGCTTAAAAACCTCTTCAAATGAAAAAAAAAGCTTGTTTAATGTGAAATGTGACTTAAAACAATTTGTTTTCAAGACTTTTTCATTTAACAAGATATTCCAGATGTATTGTCTTCAAACAAGTCCCTATATCTGGCTGAAATGGTGCTTGTTAGGCAGTTGTGTCTCATATTAAGTGTAATGAGATACTCAATGAGACAAATATACATGACAGATTCTAACCCTAATGTTAGATTAGGAAGTTGGAGCAGAGTGGAGCGGTTTAAAGGACTGTGGCCCAAACCATGATGCTACTTCCACAGACATGCAGCAGGGTTCTGAATCTGTCGGACTTCGGTGTTCTCCTGCTCACAGCCTGCTGGATGTGAACATTATCCCGGCTGAACATTATCCCGGCTTTTAGCTCTTCAGTAATTATCCCGGCTCCCCTGAGACCTCACAGACAATCACACACCTGTTGTTGGAGTGGTCTTTGTTGGCGGACCGCTCCTGAGGAGCGTCTTAAATTTCCTCTGGATTTAGACCTCAGAGCAGCTCCCCGGAGGGCCACGTTCTTCCAGATCTTTTTCGGTGGGTAAGTTCAACCAAAACGACCCTGAAACATCCCATAGTTAAGCTGCTATAGGCCCAGCCTGCTGGGGGGCCTCCTCTGTCACACCTTCCTCACTTTACTCTCTTTTTCCCCCGTTTAATTTCTCAAAAGACATTTTGTACATGTGATATTATTGTGGTCATTAACTCGTGTTTCCCTGTTCCAACAGATATCCTTTGAATGGTGTTACAGTGTTTGTTGTCCCCTCTTTTCTGTCCTCTCTAACCCCAGCTGGTGGAGGCGGATGGCCCCCCTTCCTGGTTCTGGTTCTGATGGCCACCCTTCCTGGTTCTGGTTCTGATGGCCACCCTCCCTGGTTCTGGTTCTGATGGCCACCCTCCCTGGTTCTGGTTCTGGTGGCCACCCTTCCTGGTTCTGGTTCTGGTGGCCACCCGTTCTGGTTCTGATGGCCACCCTTCCTGGTTCTGGTTCTGATGGCCACCCTTCCTGGTTCTGGTTCTGATGGCCACCCTCCCTGGTTCTGGTTCTGGTGGCCACCCTCCCTGGTTCTGGTTCTGGTGGCCACCCTTCCTGGTTCTGGTTCTGATGGCCCCCCTTCCTGGTTCTGGTTCTGGTGGCCCCCCTCCCTGGTTCTGGTTCTGGTGCCCACCCTCCCTGGTTCTGGTTCTGGTGGCCACCCTCCCTGGTTCTGGTTCTGATGGCCACCCTTCCTGGTTCTGGTTCTGATGGCCCCCCTTCCTGGTTCTGGTTCTGATGGCCCCCCTCCCTGGTTCTGGTTCTGGTGGCCACCCTCCCTGGTCCTGGTTCTGGTTCTTGTGGCCACCCTTCCTGGTTCTGGTTCTGATGGCCACCCTTCCTGGTTCTGGTTCTGGTGGCCCCCCTCCCTGGTTCTGGTTCTGGTGGCCACCCTCCCTGGTTCTGGTTCTGGTGGCCACCCTTCCTGGTTCTGGTTCTGATGGCTACCCTTCCTGGTTCTGGTAGAACTGGGAGATTGGACTGAAGACAAGTTTAGGTGCAATCTGTTGGTTTCCTTGGCTGGGAAATAGTTTTTGAATTGGCTCTATATGAATGAATTAGATTATTTTATAAATAATTATAATTACAATGAATTGAATTCCAATTAGCTTGAATTGGACTTTATTATTTTAGTGCCTTGAGATGACATTTGTTGTATTTGGCGCTATATAAATAAAAATGAATGAATTGAATTGAAAACGTTTAATGTAAACGTGTCAATCTGATCAAATTCATAAAGCTTCTCAGAAATGGACCAACACAGCCAGATAATGTGCTGAAGGTCTTCTCACGCAGTGTCAGACCTACTAACTGGTTCTGCTCCAGCGTGTAAACTGGGAAGGATGCTGGCCCAGTTTAAAGGCCCAGTGTCACGCCCACGTGACTTTTCCCCATGTTTTTAGTTTTATCATGTTTTAGGTTATGTTTTGGTTTTGAGTTCTTGTTTTTAGTCTTGCCATTGTTTTTCCCCTCACTTCCCATGCTTGTTCATTAGCTTCACTCACTTCACCTGTTCATTCCCCATCAGCTGCACTCATTCACGATCACCCAGTTCCCTATTTAGTTTCCAGTCTCCCCTCTCCTTTTGTCAGATCCTACTTCATCTACACCCCTCATGCCTCGCTACGCCTTCTTGCTCAAGTTAAATATACAGGGGCCGTTTACACGGAAACGAAAACGGGTTAAAAACGCAAAACCTTTTTGCGGATGCACTATATCGTTTAGATGGTAACGGCGTTTTGGGGGCATGAAAACGCAAAAAAGTGAAACCGCCCTCCAGAGTGGAATTCTTGAAAACGCTCCACTGTCGCGCCACCGTGTAAAGGATGATAACGCAAAACTGCGTTTCTCCTCACATAGAAATAACGTGACGAGCATAATAAAGCGCCAGGAAACCGTGGGAAACACATCAGCAGGCTATCAACATGTCCGTCCCTGCGGACTTTCAACTCGCCTCATTTCATCAGATAACAGCAATGATGAGCGAGAGTAGGAAAGAACAGACCAAAAATATGAACTACGTTCTCCAAATTCTTGAAGTTTATAGAGAGAGCAGGCGACCTAGCCAGCTGTGGGTGAGACCTGGGAGGACTTCTCAGTGGTGGGATAACTTCATGAATGGAGTGGTAGAAAGACTTGGTCTTGGCAGTGTTGCCATCTGGCGTGTTTACTGCATCGATAATGAAACGTCACACACTTTTGCGTTTCCGTATGCACGCAGAGTTTCACCCTAAAACGATCGTCTAAACGCAGATTTATTCCATGCCATGCCTAGTTGTTTCTTTTGTTTTTCCATCTTTTGGAGTCCGCATCCGTGTCCTACCTCACCACCGCACCCTGACACCCAGTTAAAGGCCCAGTTGATCTTTAAGATTATCTGTTGGCTCAGTGAACCCTGAGTTCTGCTGTTCCTCTGTGTTTATGGCAGGTAGAAGTGCTGCATTAATGTGTTCAACAAACACTGACTTCACAGAAGGTTTCGCCTCATATTTGGTCAGCGTTAAAGTTCCTACTGTGCCGTGGACACAGGCTGACCCTCACACCTGACTCATGTCTTAGTTCAGCTCTAAACTCCACGCTAATTCCAGAGGTTTGCGTCCCAGAGATCAGAAACTGTGTCAGAACTGGATGCAGCTGTATGTGGATCTTATCATCGTCTCTGTTTATGATGGAAAAGTCAAACCGAACTTCCTGGTTCCCTCTCTGAGCAGCAGCTGGGTTTGTTATCTCCGCAGAGGTCTCTGAAACCTCCCTCCTCGTGAGAAGAAGCGGTGCTGCGGCCGCAGTCGGCCTGGCGGCTTAATCATCAAATAGAAATAATATCAGTTACACGGGCGCGTGGAACCCCTGCCTGAGGCTTTGATAGGTGAGAGCGTCTGCTTCACCATCTCCAGACCAGAGCTCGGGGGGATTCTCACCAAACCTCCCACGCACAGCGACACACTCGCAGGAGGAGGACGGGCGTGTGCAGGAGGAAGGGAAGAGACGGCAGAAAGTATATGGAAATGTGTGAAGAGAAGGCGTGAGACTGAGCCGCGGCTCCCCTATTGTTTTCTCATTAGTGAGCTGTATATGTGACTCCGGATTCAAGCTGTTTCTGAGCAGAGCGCACGCCATCAGCGCGCACGGCCCGCAGAGGAAAGCAGCTTAGTGCTTATTACTGCAGGTGAGTTTTGAATATGCATGAAATGAATATCACACGTTCCCGGTTTTATTATTATCATTTGGTGGGAAGAGTTCAACAGGCAATCGCATTCTGCAGAGTTGTGAAATCAAACATGAAATCCGGCTCGCCGTGCACGAGGTTTGCAAAGTGATGAGAGCGGAGGTCAGAGGGCGGCGGCGGCGGCGGCGGCGGCGGCGGCGGCGGCGGCGGCGGCGGCGGGCCACACGGGGGTTCTTTATTTAGATGTTTTCATTCCAAACACAGCTCGGTGTGTCAGGTGGACATTATGATGCACGAGTTCAGGATGGATGGATTAAAAAGAGAGAAAACATTATTAATATAATAATATTATTAATAATATAATATTAATATGAATAGAATTCAGTTCAGTTAGTTTAAAACAAACTGGATGAGGAACTAATTAATGAAGAAACTTAAAAGAATAATTTAATAATTTAAAAATAATTAAAAATTAGTTTAAAAAAAAGACCAAAATTCATTCATTTAGTTGGACTTTAAATCAGTGTTAGTTTATCAGCATCAAACCAAACTCTTTAACTAGGGCTGGGCGAGTTAACTCGTTATTATCGCGTTAACTCGTTAATTATTTAACGCCAATAAATATTTTATCACGCATCAACGCAGTTTTTTTAATTTATTATTATTTTATTTTTTTATTATTTTTTGAGGCTTTTGTGCCTTTTAATGGAAAGTTTAGAGAGACAGGAAGCAGGGGGCAGAGAGAGGGGGAACAACATGCAGCACAGGGCCGTGTGATGCGGGACTCTAACCGGGTTTTTATTTTGGCTTTTATTTTGTAAAAGTCTGCTGCTCACAGGCTTTTATTTTGTAAAAGTCTGTTGCTCACAGGCTTTTATTTTGTAAAAGTCTGTCGCTCACAGGCTTTTATTTTGTAAAAGTCTGCTGCTCACAGGCTTTTATTTTGTAAAAGTCTGTTGCTGTCTGCTGCGGAACAGGAAAAGAAAGTAATCGGCGGATCCACCAAACATGGAGAAGGGTACGGAACTTTTACTCGGCCATTTTCATTTTAAAGTTCTTCCAGACGGCGGAGTCGACAGAACCAAAGTCATCTGTAAACACTGCCAAGTTGAATTGTCTTCTCAGCGTAGTAGTTCCAGTCTAAAATATCACTTAAAGGCAAAACACACAACTGATAGCAGCAAGTCATTCAAGGAAACAGACAGTGGAGCGAGGCTTCTACATAAAAACTACAGAAAGATGCTGATGTTAAAAGTGTGTTTGCACAACAAATGTTATGGCACTTTCATTCATATGGCAGCACATTTAAAATAAAGCTAAATGCTAAAAGCTATACGCTACTTTTGGATTCATTTTTGGATTCTGCGTACAAATGAGATTAATCGTGATTAATCAGGGAAATCATGTGATTAATTAGATTAAACATTTTAATCGTTGCCCAGCCCTAGTTTTTGATATTCTAATAGAGTCCTTTGACTCTTTATTCATCAGGATGCCATCAGGTTCTGTTCGATGGAGTTCTGATTCTTTCTGTATTCAGGGAGGAGGTGCAGCATGTGTGGGTCTGTAGAGTGTTACAGGGTGGAAATATGTGGTCCAGAGAAGTGGGAATCAAACCCCCGACCCTACAGGCGCCCCCACCCCCGAGCGTTAACCTGTCAGAGCTGTTCCTGTGGGGAACTGAAGGGAAAGAAATGCTGATTTCTCATTCTGAACGTCTGCTTCGCTCGTTTAATTCTCTTTTTTTTTTGTCTGTGACGTAAACATGCTGAACATTAACCGTTGTCATGACAGCGTTACATGTTACACGTCCTTTCAGATTCTAATGAACGTTATTAACCCCCGGGAGGCAGTTCTGTTGTTCCAGAGCTCCACTGGAGATAAGAGATGGAACAACAGCAACACTTAGAGTAGAAATACACACCTGAAAAACTACAAAACTATCCAGTAATTATGTATATATATATATAAATGAATATTAAGATAATAAATAACAAGAAAAATAGACAAACTAAGTGGTAAAATGGTGAATTAAAATGTGCCGATACACTATGTATTACTGTGTGTACACACTGGAAAATCAAAGTCTTACCAAGTATATTTGTCTAATTTCTAGTCCAAATATCTCATTACACTTAATATGAGACACAACTGCCTAACAAGTTCTATTTCAGCCAGATATAGGGACTTGTTTGAAGACAATACATCTGGAATATCTTGTTAAATGAAAAAGTCTTGAAAACAAATAGTTTTGAGTTGGATTTCATATGAAACAAGCTTTTTTTTACATTTGAAGAGGTTTTTAAGCTAATTTCAAGATCACTTTTATCTCAAAAGTCCTAAATATCACATCTTATTTCAAGAAATCTTGACAAGCCGATTTTCACTAGTTCCATTGGCAGATTTATTTGCTTATTTCAAGCAAAAACGTCTTTTATTTGTTGTTTTCTTACTTATTTTTGGAGGGGCATTTTTACCAGTGCATAATCATTGTTAATTATCTTTGTATGGTCTTTATAATTATTCGTTTGTTTTATTGGTGGCGTTTTCTTACAATTGTTTTTATGAATTTGATTGTAAAGCACTTTGTGATCTTTATCTGTGAAAGGTGCTATATAAATAACGTTTACTTACTTACTTAGTTATTGCCTAGTTGATTAAAAGTGACGTCCTCCATCTTTTATCTGCCACCCCGTGTCACCTGAATCTCCCCCGTCGGATCTCGTGTTTGACAGTAGCTGTTGCTCTCCCTCCTGTGTGATCTGCTCTGGTGTGAAACATGTGCTAGCATCATTAACTGCTAACTGGGTCCATTTGAGGCCGTTTAACACATGCCGCCTGCCTGCAGCTCCTGCATGTGTGTGCGTGGTATCACCTCGCACAGACCTCTGGCCACCGAGCTGCAGGGTCAGACTGCCAGAGCTGCTCCGTGCTGAGGCTGTGTGTGGGGGCCGGTTATCAGCTGGTAAAAATAGGGACAAATGTTTAGACACGTTTAGCTGTCTGGAGGTGGAGGGTCCAGCTCTGAGAGGGTGTCAGCACACACTGATGCAGGGCTGAGCCGGCTTGGTTTGCTAAACAAAGCCGGCTTTTATTCCTCTATAAGACAGAGGTGGGTGGAGGAGCCAAAAATTATTACTTTAGAATAATATGACTCAAGTAAAAGTAAAAAGTAGTCATCCAAATAATGAGAGTAAAAAAAAGTGCTTGGTGAAAAAACTACTCAAGTACTGAGTAACTGTTGAGTAACGTCTGATTTATTTGTTAACACAAGCATTCAATCAGACAGACAAACATACTAAATAATCATCTTTAGGCAAATTAGAGTTCATCCAATTGATAAAATAAATTAAAATGAATTCATTAATTACAAAATAGCTTAAATTAAAATAATCCAGGTAAATTCAAGAACTTCAATATAAAAATAAAAGAGACTTAGGAAATGTGTAAAACATATGTAACCCATATGTAACCTAAAAAACAAACATTCACCTATCCATGGGGGAAAAAACGAGTTTAGGAAACTTAGCGCTACATGTTTCCTCACGTTAGATGTTGAGTTTCTGCTGAAATGTGCGTTTGTTTTGGTTGACACAGAAGACACATAATGTAGCTGCTGTTTCTCACTCTTTGTAAGGTAAACATGCTTTCAGTATGAGGCCTCGTCTGCGTCTTCATTTCCCACCGTTGGTTCTGACATTTTTCATCTGTTTCTTTGTTTGTTTGCTACGACTGCTAATGCTAAAGCTAACCCGTCCCGCCGCTGAGATCGAGTACGGTCACGTGACCAGACTGCACGGCTGCGTCTGATTGGTGGAACACAGTCAGGTGGTAGAGCCTTTGGTGGAAGTCACTGGCTGTGTTCCAAACCGCATACTTCTCCTACTACATACTAACTTTTTGAGTTAGTAAGCGAGTTTGAGTCAGCGAGAAGTTCCCGGATGCATACTAGATTCTCCTAAATGTTGGGTATGCATCATGAGGTTACTACTCATACTCAAACTACCCAAGATGCAACGTAACGTGACGTCGCCGATCGTCATTTCCTGTCAAAACGGCAGTTTCAAGCTAGCTACAACGAGGGTAGGTTCACTTCCTGTTTTCAAAACAAAAGCACCAATTGTATGGTAATGGCTTTCCCTATGATAAAAGGCAACGGGTATTTTATTTTGTGAAAATAACAGGAAGTGCGTTAGCTCACTGCGGCTAGCTTTAGTAGCGCCGAATTCGTGGGAACAAAATTGTAAACAGCCGGTATTTTGTCAGGTTTTCAACACGTTGGGGATCTAAACGACTACTTTCTCTCCTGAAAATGTTTCAAATGTTGCTAAAGTTTACAGAGTTTAGAGCTTAAGGGAAATCAGCTTCAGGCCGGCTGATTTCGGCTCGGGCAGGAGCGAGATGCATTGTGGGTAAACGCTCTGCATACTGATGTAGCAAAGTAAGAGGACAGTTTCTGCTGCACAAATCTACTCAAATAAAAAGTAAAAGTAAAAAGTATAGAGATTTAAAACTACTCCTAGAAGTATAATGTTTTCAAAAACGTACTCAGGTAAATGTAACTCGTTACTACCCACCTCTGATATGTGAAACATTTAGTGTGTTCCTCTGTTTGCCTCCTGAACTTTCAGACACTCACGTTCTCCATTTGGACTCTTCTTGGTTTTCAAATCAGAGAACCATCTGGAAAAGGGTGCAAAGTTAAAAAAAAATACTCAGCAGGTGATTTTTCTCACCAACTGCCACAGAGTTGCTTTAACCGATATGATGAGCAGAGCGGAGCATGTTGGCAAAGTGTGCATCGGCTGTCTTTGTGATTGACAAGAACTATCAGGGATGTGAGATGTGAGGGTGAAAAGACGGCAGCAGAGTCAGCCTCACTGAGCTCCCAACAGCAGCTGATCTCACAGGAATGAGCAACACTATCGTGTTTTATGTCTTCCTTTGGAATACTCTCAAACCGAATCCCCAGGGGGAAGGAAAAAAAAGCCAATCACAGGACAGAAATATGACTTTAAAGGGAATTATCTACTTCTTCAGTTCAGTAACAGCGCAGGAAGTCTTGATTAAACTGTTCCTCCAGCTTTCCTGCTGGAAAGGAAGACCATAGTGTGTGTTCCACTTGTAGAAACTGAGCTGTAGAAAGAGAAATATGAGACTTTACATCTCAGCCACAAACACAAAACATGGGCCGAGATGAATTTTCTCAATTGTGCAAATTTTGAGATGTGCTGTGCAAACTAATACATTTTCCCCTCTAGCTTGAAAGAGCAGTTTTAATTCCTCTGGTTTTCAGTTCAAGCAACATCTATGCCCTCTTTCAACATCGCTCTTTGCTTTTAGCCTCTTTATTATTGCCTTGTCACCATTTCTGTTCAGTTTTAGGTTTTATCATGTTTTAGGTTATGTTTTGGTTTTCAGTTCATGTCCTGCATTTAGTTTTGTGTTCTAGGTTGTTTCATGTCTTGGTTTTTGAGTTCACGTTCAGGTTTTTCCATTGTCTTTTGTCACTCACTCAGTTCGCTAGCTTCACTCACTTCACCTGTTCATTCCCCATCAGCTGCACTCATTCACTAATCACTCCCAGTTCCCTATTTAGTTTCCAGTCTCCCCTTTCAGTTTGTGATATCCTTACCTACACACCTACCTACCACGACTCCTGATTTTCACCCCCTCATGCCACGCTACGTCTTGCTCAAGTTAAGTATTTATTCCATGCCATGCATGCTTAGTCTTTTCTTTTGTTTTTCCATTGTCATGTTTTTGTTAACCATGTATTGTTTTTGTGAATAAATCTCAGTTTTTGCTTAACACCTTGTTGAGTCCGCATCCATGTCCTACAAACCCTTTTTTCCGGTAACTGTTCCAGTAACTGTTCCGGTAACTGTTCCGGTAACAGGTCCTGTAACAGTTCCGGTAACTGTTCCAGTAACAGGTCCTGTAACAGTTCCGGTAACAGTTCCGGTAACTGTTCCAGTAACAGTTCCGGTAACAGTTCCGGTAACTGGTTTCCGGTAACAGGTCCAGTAAATGTTCCGGTAACAGTTCCAGTAACAGGTCCTGTAACAGTTCCAGTAACTGTTCCAGTAACTGTTCCGGTAACTGGTTTCCGGTAACTATTCCAGTAACTGTTCCAGTAACTGTTCCGGTAACTGGTTTCCGGTAACAGGTCCTGTAACAGTTCCAGTAACTGTTCCAGTAACTGTTCCGGTAACTGGTTTCCGGTAACTATTCCAGTAACTGTTCCAGTAACTGTTCCGGTAACTGGTTTCCGGTAACAGGTCCTGTAACAGGTCCAGTAACTGTTCCGGTAACTGTTCCGGTAACAGGTCCTGTAACAGTTCTGGTAACTGTTCCGGTAACTGTTCCGGTAACTGGTTTCCGGTAACAGTTCCAGTAACAGTTCCAGTAACTGTTCCGGTAACTGTTCCGGTAACAGTTCCAGTAACAGGTCCTGTAACAGTTCCGGTAACAGTTACTGGAACTGTTCCGGTAACTGGTTTCCGGTAACAGTTCCAGACACACAACTGATAGCAGCAAGTCATTCAAGGAAACAGACAGTGGAGCGAGGCTTCTACATAAAAACTACAGAAAGATGCTGATGTTAAAAGTGTGTTTGCACAACAAATGTTATGGCACTTTCATTCATATGGCAGCACATTTAAAATAAAGCTAAATGCTAAAAGCTATACGCTACTTTTGGATTCATTTTTGGATTTTGCGCACAAATGCGATTAATCGTGATTAATCAGGGAAATCATGCGATTAATTAGATTAAACATTTTAATCGTTTCCCAGCCCTAATATTAATGAATGAGACTTGTTTGGACCGTCAGTCCACTCGGCGGCTCGGAGTGAGGTACTTACAAATGGTCAAATTCATCAGTCTAGGCTCTTTTGGTGGGTTGTTGCCTCCATATTAGATGTTAAGCATGCGTTTCTGTTAAGAACATGTGAGCTACAGACGCCTCTTTGTCACTTAGTGTACATAAATTAAATCAAATAAAATAAAATGAAAAGATTTTATTTTATTTAATTTATCCCAAAAGGAAATTATATAAGAGTTTGAGCCAAAACATGGCTGTGACGACCACAGAATACTGATTAGACATTACACATTTACATTTATATATACGTGTTAAGTGTGTGAGGGTTTTCTTTTGTTCATTTATGTGATATTTAGGACTTTTGAGATAAAAGTGATCTTGAAATTAGCTTAAAAACCTCTTCAAATGTAAAAAAAAAACTTGTTTCATATGATATGTGACTCAAAACAATTTGTTTTCAAGACTTTTTCATTTAACAAGATATTCCAGATGTATTATCTTCCAACAAGTCCCTATATCTGGCTGAAATAGAACTTGTTAGGCAGTTGTGTCTTATATTAAGTGTAATGAGATACTTGGTAAGATTTAGATTTTTTCCAGTGTGACCCTCAGTTCTTAGACGGGTTTAAGGCTATTCTAAGATCATAAAACTATGACACACGAAGGGTTAAAAGTCGTCTTCTGTGTTCTGCTGATTCTCTAATGATCTGATGGCCTAACAGAAGCTTATAGTGCATGTACGCGTGCACGCTAACAAAAACAGTGACCACTGTAAAAGCAATTATATTCCACATTTACAGAAGGCCGGGACGCATTACTGTAAAAATGTCAGAGTTGTTGTCGTCATTAGAAGCAATTTAGCCTTCTTTATACTTAATCTTACCCTTTAGGTGAGCAAAGAAATTGGCGTGACGTGCGAAGTCGCATCGTTCCACATCTTAGAAGCATGTAAAAATGCTATTATTCCTCCTCCTGTACATGCATCTTTCACATCCATCCTCCTTCATCTCAGTGCATCCCAGGAGAGAGCCTGTTGTTTACCATGTAAGAGAGAAATCATATTTGGGGGGCTTATAGCCAAGGCCGAGTGCTCCCCCGAGGAGGAGCCTATTACAACAGTAAGAGTGGATTAATTAGAGAGCGTCTCAGCAGAGCTGGGCTGAGAGCCGGGCTCTGTCAAAGGGGAGACATTAATCGCCTCTCTTCACACAGGTAACAGCCTCGGCCCCGGGGGCCCCAGCGGCCCAGCCAATTAATAAGGCCGAAGGTACAAGCCCACCCTGCTACTTTATCGCTTCCTGCCCCGAAGACATTCTGTGTAGAGAGTGAGTGTGGTTTTCATTTCACCTGCATTCTACCTCAAAGCATTTTTACGTATGAAGGCAGGAAAAGGAAAAACATTCGGAGAAATTACAGTTGAAACGATGACAAACTGGTTATTACTGTGTCTTTAGGAGGGACAATGCTATTAAAAAGATCAATTTAAAAGCTATTGTAATGTCTGGGGTAGAGTTGACACGGACGAATGGTAGCCGGGCTCGAATGGTGACCAGTGTTGGTCAGGGAGGGAGGAAAGAATCCCGTTTTCCAACAGAATAAACCTTGATTCCTTCATTTTAAACCACTCCTGATCAGCCCTGCGGGTTGTGTTACGTGTGGAGTCGCAGCTTGTTCAGCTAACAGTTTGTTAAGCTAACAGTTTGTTCAGCTAACGGTTTGTTAAGCTAACAGCTTGTTAAGTTAACAGCTTGTTAAGTTAACAGGTTGTTCAGCTAACAATTTGTTCAGCTAACAGCTTGTTAAGTTAACAGCTTGTTAAGCTAACAGTTTGTTAAGCTACACTGGAAAAAATGCCCCTCCAAAAATAAGAAAAACAACAAATAAAAGACGTTTTTGCTTGAAATAAGCAAAAAAATCTGCCAATGGATCTAGTGAAAATCGGCTTGTGAAGATTTCTTGAAATAAGATGTGATATTTGGGACTTTTGAGTTAAAAGGGATCTTGAAATTGGCTAAAAAAACCTCTTCAAATGAAAAAAAAAGCTTGTTTCGTGTGAAATATGACTCAAAACAAGATGTTTTCAAGACTTTTTCAAGATATTCAAGATGTATTGTATTAAAACAAGTCCCTATATCTGGCTGAAATAGTACTTGTTAGGCAGTTGTGTTTTATATTAAGCGTAATGAGATACTCAATGAGACAAATATACTTGGTAAGATTTAGATTTTTTCCAGTGTAACAGCTTGTTAATCGAACAGTTTGTTAAGCTAACAGCTTGTTAAGCTAACAGTTTGTTAGCCTGACATCATTTATTTTACTTCCTGTCACATGGTGCATGCCCATGCAGACGGACATGTTTTGCACACAGCTCCACAGGCATGGATGGATTTCTGTTTGATTCACACATAGTTTTATGGAAACAAGACAAAAGTGTTTTGTGTACTGTTCTAGATTTCCTTATTAGACATTAGAATAAGGTTTTATAGAAATATATGACAAGTCACACTAATAACAATGAGAAGTTCAAATGAAAGCTTTGCTGAAGGCAAACCAAAGACCTCAGCCTATAAATGCTTGCTTATAAATACTTTAGATGGAAGTATAACATCAGTCAATAGAAAACTCAGAGCAGAGATTGATCTCGGAGCAGCTGATGCTCAGATTATCTCTGCCCCTGATTTCTTTAGCCGGAGAAGGATGGAAACCAGGACGAGTGTTAAACTATCTCAGTTTGGACTGAAGGTTGTTCTATCCAGCCTCCCTCTGGCTGATGTTTCAGCTGCAGGAGGCATTGGACTTGTTGTTTCGATTAGCTGCCTCCAGATACAAACAAACAAACAAACAAAAAAACAGCAATGTGGAGGTCAATGCCTCATCTTAAAATTTTAATGTACGTAAACCCAATTATCTACAACATTTAAACAGTTTCTTCCCTTTTCCCATGCTCCAGTTTTGCCAGATACAGTGTGTGCTCTGCATTTCTATTAAAACTATTACCACTGCAGAGGTCACAGCAGCCTTTTTTCCACTTTTATCCGAGGCTGCACTGAAAAAAATGCCCCTCCCAAAATAAGTAAAAAAAACAACAAATAAAAGACGTTTTTGCTTGAAATAAGCAAAATAAATCTGCCAATGGAACTAGTGAAAAACGGCTTGTCAAGATTTCTTGAAATAAGATGTGATATTTAGGACTTTTGAGTTAAAAGTGATCTTGAAATTAGCTTAAAAACCTCTTCAAATGGAAAAAAAAAGCTTGTTTCATATGAAATATGACTCAAAACAAGATGTTTTCAAGACTTTTTCACTTAACAAGATATTCCAGATGCATTGTATAAAAACAAGTCCCTATATCTGGCTGAAATAGAACTTGTTAGGCAGTTGTGTCTTATAGTAAGTGTAATGAGATATTTGGACTAGAAATGAGAAAAATATACTTGGTAAGACTTTGATTTTTTCCAGTGTGGATCCTGCAAATGCGGATCTTTGGCATATCACACACTTAGTTAGAATTGTAGCTTACTGGAAGCTCTTTCAAGGTGTCATGGCAAGGCTAAATATCTGCACCCCATTGCCTTCCTACCGGGGTGTCCAAGGCTCAGTACTGGGCCCACAAACCTTTGCAGAATACACCACTTTTATGCAGATGATACCAAAGTTTACCCGTCATTTCCACCAGATAATTCCTTGTTCTCAGCATGAATCTCAGCTTGAGAGACGAGCCTGTTTAAGAATAATTGATTGGGTAAACCTAACCAACACTTATCTGCACTTCTGCACCCGTCCAACTTCCTGTTATTGTGATAGATTTAAATAAATTCAGCACTGAACGCGTGTGAAAGTGTTTCTCTCTGTACTGAAGCTTGAATGCTGTTTCTCACTCACTTGATACAGTTATTACTCTGCCGTGCAACACGAGGAGCTGCTAATGTGAATGATTGTGTTGACCTACATACTTTTCAGGTGTCAGCGGTGTCGGATTATCTGTCACAGAGGTGAGTGAGAAGCCCTTAGGGCGGATGTGATGTGTTTTGGTTGGTTTCCACATGAAAATACCGATCACTGTCTTAATAAAACTATCGTGATCTGAACTCAGAAGAAGTCAACACGCAGACTTATTAAAAGATGAGTTGACAGAAAAAGTCACAACTTTGGTGAAAATGAATTCCTCTTATTTATAAAACTGGATTTATTGTCACATAATTCTCATGTAAATCAGGGACTGAAGCAAGTTTGACTTCATATTTATTAGGGCCGGGCAACGATTAAAATGTTTAATCTAATTAATCACGATTAATCTCATTTGTACGCAGAATCCAAAAATGAATCCAAAAGTAGCGTATAGCTTTTAGCATTTAGCTTTATTTTAAATGTGCTGCCATATGAATGAAAGTGCCATAACATTTGTTGTGCAAACACACTTTTAACATCAGCATCTTTCTGTAGTTTTTTTGTAGAAGCCTCGCTCCACTGTCTGTTTCCTTGAATGACTTGCTGCTATCAGTTGTGTGTTTTGCCTTTAAGTGATATTTTAGACTGGAACTACTACGCTGAGAAGACAATTCAACTTGGCAGTGTTTACAGATGACTTTGGTTCTGTCGACTCCGCCGTCTGGAAGAACTTTAACATGAAAATGGCCGAGTAAAAGTTCCCTTCTCCATGTTTGGTGGATCCCCCATTACTTTCTTTTCCTGTTTATCAAATAAAAGCCAAAATAAAAACCCGGTTCGAGTCCCGCATCGGACGGCCCTGTGCTGCATGTTGTTCCCCCTCTCTCTAACCGCTGCTTCCTGTTTCTCTGAACTTTCCTATCCATTAAAAAGGCACAAAAGCCCCCAAAAATAATTAAAAAAATAATTAATTAATTTAAAAAACTGCGTCAATGCGCGATTAAAGTATTTATTGGCGTTAAATAATTAATGAGTTAACGCAATAATAACGAGTTAACTCGCCCGGCCCCAGTTTTTATCAGAATCACTTCAATTATTCCCCGACTGAAATGTATTTCCCCTCGTTTCTCTTTCCCTTTGAGTAAAAATCAATTCATCTGTTCACTCGCAGGTTTCTGAGTGGTGGGAGTATACGGTGACAGAATTTAATTCGACCCTTCACAATATGAACAACTCTTTTTCCTCCTTTGCTGTATTGATTGTCCTGTTGAGTGTGTTTTAAAAGAAAACACATTAAAAAACAACATGAGATGAAATAAAGGGTTTTATTCTCAGGAAAACTCGCTGAAACATTTGGACACGAAGCAAAGCGTGGTTCTTTATTTCCTGACACCATGGAGCTGCAGCATTATATAAAGCAGAATGGGTCTCATCCTTTCATCAGGATGGCAAACCTGCATACTTCTCGTATTTAGCATGCCAGATTTCTGTTGCCCGACTCTTCCTCCTCCTTCTCTTTCCCTCATGACTTTCATTAAAGACTGCGGGGCCTCCTGCCGAGCGCAGAGCAGGCAGACGGGCAGGCAGGAAGACAGGCAAAACAGAGCCACCATGGGTTAGCCGCACAGATCTGAAGCCAGTTTCAACTCTTCATGCCAGTAATCTATAAAGAGGAGCGGAGAAGGAGAAGGAAGGAGGGGATGTGTGTGACGGGGGGGCTGCTGGAGGAATGAGGAGGTCGTGGGATGAAGAGAAGTGTTTCCATATGGTAATGAAAAGCACAAATACCTGGAGGAGTGCCACTAATCTTTGGCTGAGAGGTGCAGCATTTTCAGATGATAATGGTGAAACGCACAGAGCTGCAGACTCGGGAAGGTAAATCAGACGCAGTGTGGCGCGTTGTGCACCAAATCAGTGTTGCATCGATTGGTTTTTCGTGGTTCAGTTCAAACACACGTGTTTTCTTCATGTGATAAATGAAGTTTTGACATTTTGCAAACCTTTTGGAAACCTTAAAGCAGACGTTTTCTGCCCGTTTTTCCTCCAAAAATATCTAAACGTTAGTTTCTGTCCCTACTTCCACTCACCATCATGATCCTTTTATATTATCAGAATAATCTGCTGGTGAATCAGAGTTTACACTGGAAAAAAATCAAAGTCTTACCAAGTATATTTGTCTCATTTCCAGTCAAGATATCTCATTACACTTAATATGAGACACAACTGCCTAACAAGTTCTATTTCAGCCAGATATAGGGACTTGTTTTAATACAATACATCTGGAATATCTTGTTAAATGAAAAAGTTTTGAAAACAAATTGTTTTGAGTCACATATCACATGAAACAAGCTTTTTTTTTTTTACATTTGAAGAGGTTTTTAAGCTAATTTCAAGATCACTTTTATCTCAAAAGTCCTAAATATCACATCTTATTTCAAGAAATCTTGACAAAGCCGATTTTCACTAGTTCCATTGGCAGATTTTTTTGCTTATTTCAAGCAAAAAGTCTTTTATTTGTTGTTTTTCTTATTTATTTTTGGAGGGGCATTTTGTCCAGTGCAATCAGTGTTGCATCGATTGGTTTTCGTGGTTCAGTTCAAACATACGTGTTTTCTTCATGTGATAAATGAAGTTTTGACATTTCGCACACACCTGGTGGACGACCGCGGCCCTGAAAACAACAACGCCGGGAAACATGGAAAATATCAGCAGTGAATTAAATCAAATCTATTCCTTTGCCAGAACAGTGCACAAACCATTTTCTACACTTAATGTTAAAAAACAGCAGCTGCACCTCATCTGTAAAGGTGCAACCTAATTCCACAACACCAAGTATGTTTTAATAAACTCCAGAAGATGTCAGGACCCAGAAGACTCTGGCAGAGTGTTCCCGTGATGGAATATGTGACAAAGATGGACGAGAGAATCACAGAAACAGACACTAACTGTCTGTTAAGGTCAGATACATTTTATTTAATCAAATGATTTCCTCAGACTGTGTTTAAACTAGGGCTGGGCAACGATTAAAATGTTTAATCTAATTAATCACATGATTTCCCTGATTAATCACGATTAATCGCATTTGTACGCAGAATCCAAAAATGAATCCAAAAGTAGTGTATAGCTGTTAGCATTTAGTTTTATTTTAAATGTGCTGCCATATGAATGAAAGTGCCATAACATTTGTTGTGCAAACACACTTTTAACATCAGCATCTTTCTGTAGTTTTCATGTAGAAGCACTGGAAACAATGCCCCTCCAAAAATAAGTAAAAAAACAGCAAATGAAAGACGTTTTTGCTTGAAATAAGCAAGGTAGTAGATGAAGGTAGTCCGGCTAGTTGGCTGGGGTTTAAAAAATAAAGCGTTTTGCTTCTCAAAACAATATGCGTTAAGGTTAAGTATCTCAACCTAACCGTGGCGTGGCTTTTCCTAAACCTAACGAAAATGCTGAAGAGCCTCAACATAACCAAGAGGCTTAATTGGCTAAAGCTAACCCAGAACTGTAAGTGACTAAATCTAACCAGGACATTGTCTCTCCTAAACCTAACAGAAGGATTTAAGTGCCTAAACATAACTGAGAGGTTTAACTGTCAGAGCCTGACCACGGATTGTAAGTGAATAAACCTAACCAGGGCTCTGTGTTATTTAAACACAACATAACGGCTTAAATGCCTTAACGTAACCAACAGGTTTAACTGCGTAAATCTGAGAAATATTTTGTGCCGGTTGAACATAATCAGGAGGTTTAACCGCCTACTATTGTGTTGCCCAAACCTAACCGAGTGAAAAGAAGTCTGAATCTTTATGTGTACGGCTGCTGTTTGTGTCACATTTGCATCACAAAATGGTTCAACAACAAAACGAGGCTGGAACTCTGCTCACAGGACGCAGCAGGGGGTAAGAAGATGTTCAGAAATGATGCTGCTGATATGGGATGTTACACAGCTTCATGTCAGAAGAGGCGAACTGTCCCTTTAAAGTCCTGGGCACTGAAGAAAGCATTGCCTCCTGAACTGAGCCGGTTCTCTGTGGTGGAAACGCAGAGAATCAGAAGTTGTTGCCATCAGCGGATGCTGAGCAGCAGCAGGATGAAAACATGGCCGAGGTGGAAAGTGAGATGTGGTGGAGAGCTGTGGAAAAAGCTCGTAAGTAAATCCTAAGCAAACTCTTCGTGTCTCTGAACAGTTTCAGGGGATTTCTGCTGAATGCAGGAGAAATTTCCCTGCAACACAGGGAAAACAGCAGCTTGTTCTGACCTTTCATTATCACAAACAGATTCTTTCTTTTCATTTCTTTAAATGGGATATAGAAATGCACCTCTGATATATGATTGGCTGAGGGACCATAAAGGAATTTACTGCTTTTTACACTTTAATTTTGGCATTTTATCTCACTTAAAAAAACTGTAAAAACTTTCCAGTAAATTGTAATTTTTATCTCTGATTCTGCATCAGGTTACATGTTCATGACAGCCCATCGGCTGCTTCATTGTGCATGAAAACAAACCTTTTCACACCACAGGCAGTGAACCGCAGCGAGGAAAAGGCTCCAGAAAGCACGACGGGCTGGAGCTGGATGTTACGACTCGGTGGAAGCAGCATGGACGGTGTTTATCAGGATCAGAAGCCGTGCTGTGGCCTCAGACTCCGCACAGAGAAGTGAAAGTGGCAGCTTTTACATTAGCAGCTGCAGATCTCCAGCCCAGTGAGCTTCTGTAGGACTGCCTGCGTCTCTCGTGTGGCGCATTTCCACGAGCTCGGCACGGCTCGATATGGCTCGATTTGGCACGGCTGGATACGGCTGGATACGGCACAGCTCGATACGGATCGACACGGCTCGATACGGCACAGCACGGCTCGATTCGGCACGGCTGGATACGGCTCGATACGGCACAGCTCGATACGGATCGACACGGCTCGATACGGCTCGGCACGGCTCGATATGGCTCGGCACAGCTCGGCACGGCTCGATACGGCTCGATATGGCTTGACACGGCTCGGCACGGCTCGATATGGCTCGATATGGCTCGATATGGCTCGATACGGCTCGATATGGCTCGATATGGCTCGATACGGCTCGATATGGCTCGATATGGCTCGATACGGCTCGATATGGCTCGATATGGCTCGACACGGCTCAATACGGCTCGGCACGGCTCGATATGGCTCGGCACAGCTCGGCACGGCTCGATACGGCTCGGCACAGCTCGGCACGGCTCGATATGGCTCGGCACAGCTCGGCACGGCTCGATACGGCTCGATGTGGCTCGACACGGCTCGACACGGCTCGATACGGCTCGGCACGGCTCAATATGGCTCGGCACGGCTCGATATGGCTCGATATGGCTCGACACGGCTCGATACGGCTCGGCACGGCTCGATATGGCTCGGCACAGCTCGGCACGGCTCGATATGGCTCGATATGGCTCGACACGGCTCGATACGGCTCGGCACGGCTCAATATGGCTCGGCACAGCTCGGCACGGCTTGATATGGCTCGGCACGGCTCGATACGGCTCGGCACGGCTCGATATGGCTCGGCACAGCTCGGGACGGCTCGTTACGGCTCGATATGGCTCGACACGGCTCGGCATGGCTCGATTCGGCACGGCTGGATACGGCTCGGCACGGCTCGATATGGCTCGGCACGGCTCGATATGGCTCGGCACGGCACCGCACGGCTCGATAGGGCTGGATACTGTTCGGCACGGCTCGGTTTGGTTGTGTTTCCATTACAACCGAGTATCACTTCGTGCCTCCTCGACGTGGTCGGGGTCGTCGTAACACGGCTGCGCGAAACCTCCGTGACGTCATTTACACGGCGCCGAGCAACGTACAAATCCGGAAGACCAGAACAACCTCCTCGACCGACCGAGGGGTGGATTTCCTCTGCGCAGCAGTACAAACTGAAGCAGTGAAATGTGGAGTCTTGTCTTGAGTCTTGTATTTATTTACATTCTAGTCGGTTTTCGTGCGGTTATGACGCTTCCAGTGACGACGCTCATCGGCCAATCAGTGGAAGGCAGTCGGCTGACGTCATGTTTTAGTAACGCTTCGGCCCGCTTGGAACCAGGGCTGAGGTGGTACCAAAAGTGTACCCGGTTGCAGGTACGGCGTGCTAGTGGAAACTAGTGCAAATAGCGCGCCGTGCCGAGCCGAGCCGAAGCGAGCTAGTGGAAACGCAGCTCGTTCCTCGTCTCTGGGCCTTCCCTCCACTGCTCCTCCACCCCGTAGACAACTGTAGGCCTGAGCAGCCCGAGCAGCCCGAGCAGCCGCTGCCTGACTCCAGCAGGCCTTCAAAAGTCCTCACAGAGCTGTGGGGAAGATGTGGGAACACAAAAGCAGATGCCTTGTAATGGCCCGTGAATTAAGGGTTTGCCGTGAGTTTTGGATTTTTGTCTGTTAGAAATGGGTAATCTCTTGTTTATTTCAGGAATGGAAAAGAAACTTCTTTGGTACATTGGTCTCTGGCTTTACCTCCAACAAACTGCAGTTTTTAACCAAATACCTGGAAAAGTAGAAATGTAGTAGTAAAAAACTCAAAGGCAGCTCAGACACAAATGGAAAGATTTGGGTTAAAATTAGAAAAACGTGCTTAAAGGAGTGATGAGTTTCGTCTTTTGGTTTCTTGGTTTTCAGATGACTTTCTGTCCTCTGACTGCTTTGCATCCTTGTGTTCAGATGCTGATGACCCCACCCGGGTCACCTTATAACTCGCTCTGCGTATATTCTGCAGGTTTCCCTTCCCGTGCCGGACGGTTGTTTTGGTCGGGTTCTGTTGGTGCTCCGGCGGTTTGTTCAGTTTATTCTCTCCTGTCCTGCTCCAGCAGCACTTTCACTTCTCTTCATTAAAGCCTCGGAGACCATCTGCCCGTCTTCAGTCTCAGTGAAGCTCAAACCTCGACAGTAACAGAATTATGAGCTGGTTCAAGGAGAAATGCTTCAGAATGAGTTTGAAAGGCAGAGAGGACGACTGCATCCTCCACAGGAACCTGGAAACCCAAAGCTCTGCAGCATGTTGCAGCTCAACACAACCAAGTAAAGAATTTCACTGTAAAATAACAGTAAAATATAATAAACGGTAAAAATTTAATACGGTTTAATCCACTGTAAACTTACAGCAATTCATTACAAATACTGTTTGATGCTGTTAAATAACAGTTACCTACTATTGTTAAATGACTAATTTAACTGTTAATTTACATGTGAGGGATGAATAAATACAGTCAGATACTGTTGTAAATCCAGCGTAAATACACAGCAGTTCGTTACAGTGAATGTCAGAAACTTTAATTCTTTACTGGGATCAGTAAATATTGGTTTGTTGTGTGAAGTCGGTTCATCAGCAGTCCTCTTAACCACGCCTGAAATCAAAGTGTGTTTTTATATGAAAGGGATTAAGCCTTGGTCTGGGCCATCAACCAATTCCCTTTAACATGATAATATTAACCCTGCAGCTGCCCGGTCCAGGCTCTTTTGTCCCCAGGAAGTTCTGCCGCCTCGAGCCAAATGACTCGTTCAATCAGAATTCTCCCCCCTATGATCAAAGCGCGGACCCGTCTCACTGGCCAAAAAATATTCTGTTACATGCTGACCTGTGCACTAATTAGCAAACACTTCCCCTCTCCTCAGAAACGCTCTTCAGCCTGTCCCCGGGTGACGACTTATGAAACAGAATACGCAGTGGAAGCTCTGATCTCAACACTTCGGAGACTTCCCGTCGGCCCGCCGAATCCAAGCGCTGGACGTCAGGGTCACCAGAGTTTCCTTTTGATGGAGCCAACAGGGAAACATCCAACCTCTTTTTGGGAAATACTCTACAGTTCTGCCTGTTAAACCTGCAGATATCATAGGGTCATTCAGAGACTGAGCAGATCAGCTGATCCAAAATCAGATCGGTGTGATCACTCGTAAACTGTTAGGGCTGGGCCACGATTAAAATGTTTAATCTAATTAATCACATAATTTCCCCGATTAATCACGATTAATCACATTTGTACGCAGAATCCAAAAATGAATCCAAAAGTAGCGTATAGCTTTTAGCATTTAGCTTTATTTTAAATGTGCTGCCATATGAATGAAAGTGCCATAACATTTGTTGTGCAAACACACTTTTAACATCAGCATCTTTCTGTAGTTTTTATGTAGAAGCCTCGCTCCACTGTCTGTTTCCTTGAATGACTTGCTGCTATCAGTTGTGTGTTTTGCCTTTAAGTGATATTTTAGACTGGAACTACTACGCTGAGAAGACAATTCAACTTGGCAGAGTTTACAGATGACTTTGGTTCTGTCGACTCCGCCGTCTGGAAGAACTTTAAAATGAAAATGGCCGAGTAAAAGTTCCGTACCCTTCTCCAGGTTTGGTGGATCCGCCGATTACTTTCTTTTCCTGTTCCACAGCAGACAGCAGCAGACTTTTACAGAATAAAAGCCTGTGAGCAGCAGACTTTTACAAAATAAAAGCCGGTGAGCAACAGAGTTTTACAAAATAAAAGCCAAAATCCGCATCGGACGGCCCTGTGCTGCGTGTCGTTCCCCCTCCCTCTGCGCCCTGCTTCCTGTCTCTCTGAACTTTCCTATCCAATAAAGGCATCATAGCCCTCACATTTATTTATTTATTTTTTTTAAAAACCTGTGTTAATGCATGATAAAATATTTGTCTGTCGGCGTTAAATAATTAATGCGTTAACGCGATAATAACGAGTTAACTCGCCCAGCGCTAGTAAATTCTGTTTTAACTCAAACAAAAGGCCGTTATAAAGCGCTAAAACACTGAGTTCATAGTTGGAAAACGGCTCTGAGTGAGGAATAAACACGGTGGAAACCGGGTTTGTAGTGGGAGCGGAAACATGGAGGATGAGCCCTGCCGCTGCCACTTCCTGTTAGATGCACGTCTGATAAAAAAAGCCTGCGGGGGGGGTAATGAGACAAAGAGGTTTGGAACCATTTCCCCAGCAAAGTGCTCACTGCGCTGCGTTTTAACTGCTCAACTGTGCAGGCAGCCTGTCACAAAAAGCAGGTCACAATCAATGGGACTGGTGATGACTTCAGCCCGGAGATTAGCCCGACTTTCCCTCCAAACAGAGCGCGGCAGCTGTCAGTTTGGCTGCTGGCCAGGAGTGACCAGAGCAAAGTCAACGCTGAGGAACGGGTGGCTGATCGGAGGGCTATCGGTTGGGGCATCACTGCATGTTTATTTAGTTGTTGTTGTATTGGTCGTGTATCAGGTGGCGGCGCCGCGGCATGGCTGCCAGGACCCGACCGGCGAACGAAGACGTCAGTCAGTGGACGCTGACGGCGCTCGGAGGGACAGGAAGACAGACGAGAGGATGGACTCTGACCTTCCCCCTATCTGTTTAATCCCCTCCGCTTGTTTCCCTAAAACAACTCAGAGTAATTGGTGATTCACCGGGGGTCTGTGCCCTGAACGCCGGGGTCTTTGTCCTTCAGAGCGACACAAAGCAGCAGGAGAGTCGGTGGATTAAACAGATCCGTGCACACAGAGAGGCCGCCGTGCACGGCTGGGTCAGAGAAGCCTTCCTCCACTCCCAGAGTAAACGGGATTACAACATTTTAAGTTCCCCGTGTGACACTATGGCCGCCATCACAACACGACCCGAACCTTCCAAAAAGGTGGGCTGTGTTCGAAACCACATACTACATACTGCATACTGCATACTGCATACTACATACTGCATACTACATACTGCATACTGCATACTACATTCTGCATACTACATACTGCATACTACATACTACATACTGCATACTACATACTGCATACTGCATACTGCATACTGCATACTGCATTACTACATACTGCATACTGCATACTACATACTGCATACTGCATACTGCATACTGCATACTGCATTACTACATACTGCATACTGCATACTGCATTAATACATACTGCATACTGCATTACTACATACTACATACTACATACTGCATACTACATACTGCATACTGCATACTGCATACTACATACTACATACTACATACTGCATTACTACATACTACATATTACATACTGCATACTGCATACTGCATTACTACATACTACATACTACATACTCCATACTGCATACTACATACTACATACTGCATACTGCATAGTACATACTACATTCTGCATACTACACACTACATACTGCATTACTACATACTACATATTACATACTGCATACTGCATACTACATACTACATACTACATACTCCATACTGCATACTACATACTACATACTGCATACTGCATAGTACATACTACATTCTGCATACTACACACTACATACTGCATTACTACATATTACATACTGCATACTGCATACTGCATTACTACATACTGCATACTGCATACTACATACTGCATACTGCTCACTGCATACTGCATACTACATACTACATACTCCATACTGCATACTGCATACTACATACTAAATACTGCATTACTACATACTACATACTGCATACTGCATACTACATACTAAATACTGCATTACTACATACTACATACTGCATACTGCATACTACATACTGCATACTGCTCACTGCATACTGCATACTACATACTACATACTACATACTCCATACTGCATACTGCATACTACATACTAAATACTGCATTACTACATACTACATACTGCATACTGCATACTACATACTAAATACTGCATTACTACATACTCCATACTGCATACTGCATACTACATACTAAATACTGCATTACTACATACTACATACTGCATACTGCATACTGCATACTACATACTACATACTACATACTCCATACTGCATACTACATACTACATACTACATACTGCATACTACATACTACATACTACATTCTGCATACTGCATACTACATACTGCATACTGCATACTGCATACTACATACTGCATACTACATACTACATACTGCATACTACATACTGCATACTGCATACTGCATACTACATACTGCATACTACATACTACATACTGCATACTACATACTGCATACTGCATACTGCATACTACATACTACATACTGCATACTGCATACTGCATACTACATACTGCATACTACATACTGCATACTGCATACTACTAATAATACTACTACTACTACTACTAATACTAATAATGACTTAACACGACAATAACAAGTTAACGCGATAATATCAAGTTAATGTGATAATAACCTAATTAATACATCCGGTGCTCTAACGAAGATGATGTTTAACCTCCCAGAAACGAGCTCTCCTCGCTCCCAGCTGACCGACTGGACGGCACCACTTTGTAACACAAATGAAGATGTAGAAGCAGATCATTGAACCACTTTTTTCTGTGAGCATTAAACGCTTCTGACTCGTCAAGCCGCTCATCTTCGATGAAAGAGCGACCGCGCTGCCCGCTATAATCCGCCTCTTTCCTTCGAACTCTTCACTTTCTTACCGGTGGATTTATCATCACGTTTATCTCAGGGTGAACTCTGACATCATCACACACCTTTAACGCTCGGATAAAAGCAGAGTAAACATGGTGTTTCTGCAGGTAAAAACGAAGCTTTTAAATATCCCACATTTCGGAGCTGTTGTTCCGTACGCTTCCCTGAAGACCCCCATATATCCCACCCTAATGGCTTCGTAGAAACACATGTACACACATTCGCAGCCCAGTTGCCAAAGCAAATACACACAGCTGTCACACTAAGACCCCATCCAAACTAGCACCTCTTCTTCCTTGTGATTACGGAGAGTGTGTTGGCAGGAGGCGTCGGCCTAATAGCCATTTAGCTGATTCCAGCGAGGAGATATTGGGGGGAAAGTTGGTGGCGAAGTGCTTTCATGCCGACTGCCAGTGATGGAGAGCCCCGGCTGCCTTCCATCTCCTGAATGAGGAGCAAATTATCCCAAATCATTTGGGAGCGAGAGGCAGAGGCAACCTCTTTTATTTTTTGGATGCATTAACAGTGTTTTCGGTGGCTTTGTTGGTGGCATCAAAAAGGTGGGCCCTGCCAGAGATGAGCTGGATAAATTGCCTAATTGATCCATTCACTTTTTAACTGATGCTTTATTAAGAGGCTCGGGAGGTGGGGGGAGGCTGCTTTGGCTGCTTTGGCTGCACACAGACGCATGCTCACTAGATCATTTGTTCATTTCTGTCATGAAAGAGCAGAGAAAGCATTCTCACAGCAAATATGCCACTTTTCCTCAGTTTTCAGGGAATTTTCCTCAGTTTTCAGGGAATTTTCCTCAGTTTTCAGGGAATTTTCCACAGTTTTCAGGGAATTTACGTCAGTTTTCAGGGAATTTGACAGTTTTCAGGGAATTTACCTCAGTTTTCAGGGAATTTACCTCAGTTTTCAGGGAATTTTCCTCAGTTTTCAGGGAATTTTCCACAGTTTTCAGGGAATTTACGTCAGTTTTCAGGGAATTTTCCTCAGTTTTTAGGGAATTTTCCTTAGTTTTCAGGGAATTTTTCTCAGTTTTCAGGGAGTTTTACTCAGTTTTCAGGGAATTTGACAGTTTTTAGGGAATTTTCCTCAGTTTTCAGGGAATTTACGTCAGTTTTCAGGGAATTTACGTCAGTTTTCAGGGAATTTTCCTCAGTTTTTAGGGAATTTTCCTTAGTTTTTAGGGAATTTTCCTCAGTTTTCAGGGAATTTACGTCAGTTTTCAGGGAATTTTCCTCAGTTTTCAGGGAATTTACGTCAGTTTTCAGGAAATTTTCCTCAGTTTTCAGGGAATTTTTCTCAGTTTTCAGGGAGTTTTACTCAGTTTTCAGGGAATTTACCTCAGTTTTCAGGAAATTTTCCTCAGTTTTCAGGAAATTTTCCTCAGTTTTCAGGGAGTTTTCCTCAGTTTTCAGGGAATTTACCTCAGTTTTCAGGGAATTTTCCACAGTTTTCAGGGAATTTTCCTCAGTTTTCAAGGAGTTTTCCTCAGTTTTCAGGGAGTTTTCCTCAGTTTTCAGGGAATTTACCTCAGTTTTCAGGGAATTTTCCACAGTTTTCAGGGAATTTTCCTCAGTTTTCAAGGAGTTTTCCTCAGTTTTCAAGGACTTTTACTCAGTTTTCAGGGAAGTTTCCTCAGTTTTCAGCAGCACAAACACATCAGGCATCTGTGTGTGCCGGCTTTAACCTTCCCTGCTTGTTCAGATTTAAACATTAAAGGCTGGATTGAATCTTATGCTTAAAAACAAAACGTTTTATTTTATGAGGACAGAATCAGCAGCTCGAATCATGACAGATCTACGTTTTTATAATATCACAGCTGATATTAAATATGTTAATATTGATGTTTCCTTTTTGTTGCGAGCAGCTTCAGAGGAAAAATGTTCTCCCGTTACACACAGACGTTCACTTTCTTCTTCAGGTAGCTGCTCGCTATAATATTTGTGATGAAGTGATATAACCTTGTGAAAGTGTCTGAGGCCATAAAACTGAAAGAACGAGCTGATAGAAACACTGCAGAGTGATGTGCAGCCACAATATGACGGATCCTCAGCTGCGTCGCTCATGTTTTTCATATTTTTCATATTTTTACTGTGTTAAAAGTGTCTGATTTGGAAAGACACCCTCTCCACTTTTAAGACCAGGCTTAAAACTTTCCTTTTTGATAAAGCTTATAGTTAGGGATGGCTCAGGTGATCCTGAAACATCCCATAGTTAAGCTGCTATAGGTCTAGACTTCTGGGGGGCCTCATCTGTCACACCTTTCCTCACTTTACTCTCTTTATGTATATGTGATATTATTGTGGTCATTAACTCGTGTTTCCCTGTTCCAACAGATATCCTTTGAATGGTGTTACAGTGTTTGTTATCCCCTCTTTTCTGTCCTCTCTAACTCCAGCTGGTGGAGGCTGTTTTTGAATTGGCTCCATATGAACGAAGTGGATTATTTTATAAATAATTATGATTACAATGAATTGAATTCCAATTGGCTTGAATTGGACTTTATTATCTAAGTGCCTTGAGATGATATTTGTTGTATTTGGCGCTATATAGATAAAAGTGAATTGAATTGAATTGAATTATTTCCTCCTGCAGCAGCTTAAACATCCCCTGAAAAGCCTCAGCTGTGTCGCTCATATTTTTCAGATTTTAACGTGTTAAAAGTGTCTGATTTCCTCCTATAGCTGCCTTTAAACATCCCCTGAAACATCCCCTGAGAGGCCTCAGCTCCGGTGTTAACGCTGCTGTGGGATAACAGCAGGACGGGGAGTGTCGTCAGGGCAGGTGAGGAGCAGTTTTCCTGCTGATAAGCTCACAGAAAAGCTCAGACAAACGCTGCTTCCCTGCTTTCCTGATGTCCTAACTTCCGGTTCCCACTCAGCTCCACCATCGCTTTAAAAGAAAAAGTTTGGAAACAACGTGTGATTAGCCGAGTTTATTCTCAAAGATCAATCTGCTGCTCTTTTAAAAGTTTGGCTTCTTTCTCCAGAGGAACTCTCTACAGTCGGCATAATTAATGGGACTGATGAAAGATGCATGTGACGGATGTGTGTGTGGTTACACCTCACCTCCTTTCTCCTTCACAGCAGCAGTTATCCCGTGTTTACCAGGAGATAATCAGGAGTGTCTCCACCACCTTCATGGGATCAGGTCACAGAGGCCTGGCTGAGTGTGAGTTAATATCAATCACTGTGTGGGTGGGGCCCCAAAGGGCTCCTGACAGAATGGGACCTCTTAAATCTGCAGAACCAGGGCTGGGTTTGGAGTGGGTTCTGCTGACTTGGTGCAGCTTGGCTGCCGGATTTGGCAGAAGATGAAGCCAGGCTCCTTGGTTTCCCCACTTCATGAAATTCCACGGTGACACTCGCCTCGGTCTGGATCTCATTAGGAGCCCAAGCCAACCAGGCTCCTTGCAAGCGGGGCCAGGACTCTTGAAAGGAGTCGGGATCACGCTCCAGAGGCCCTGCAGTGGTTAGCGGAGCTCCGTGCATCACACATCTGTTATTACACTGAGAGACTGTGGTTCTTCTTCTTCTTACAACAGCGATCAGGGAAAAGGTCACACCTGGATCCAGGTTGTTGTGTCACCACAGCCTGACTCGCACCTTAACAAAGACTGAAAAAAAATGAAAATAAAAATAAATAAAAACAAATAAAAACAAATAAACAAAATTAAATTAAATTTTTTATTAAAATGAAAATAAAAAAATAAACTTAAAAAAGTTAAAAAAAAATTTTTTTGTAAACTTAAAAAAAATAAAAAAATAAATAAACAATAAAAGTTCAATTTAATTTTTTATTAAAATTAAAATAAAATAAATCAAATTTAAAAAATTTAAAAACATTAAAAACATTTTTTTTAAAAACAAAATTATTTTTTTAATTAAAATTATTATTAAAATTAAAAATAAAAATTAAAGAAATTAAAAATTAAAAGAAATTAAAAAAAATAAACTAAATAAAATTAAATTTTTTATTGAAATTAAAATAAAAAATAAATAATAATAAAATAAACTTCCTCAGGCTCCAGGGAACCGCTCCACAGCTGCATGTTAGCAGTTTTCCCTCTGAGGCGGTAAAGGACGCGCCAGCCGCTACAGTTAACACGGACTGTGTGAGGAGGTCAGAGGTCAGAAGCACGAGTCAAACTGAAGAGTGAGAAATCAGCAGTTAAAGGAGAAGTTCACTATTTAAGACCTTGAGTCCCAGTTCCAGCTTGTTTATCAAGAATAAGAAATGAGGAGACCATTTTCACAACAATAGCTCATTTCTATCCATTTTGGCTGTTTTGGCTGGTCCATCCTGCTGCTACAGACAGGCTTCCATTGGGCACTGTGTTCAATGTCCTTAAAACAATAGTAATGTTCATTTTAAAGAAAAGGTCAACTCACCGGGTGGTTCGTGGATGTTCCTGTGTGTCCCAAAAAAAATTGCGTTGCGAAATAAAAGTCATTTCTTGCTTTATTTAGCATTTTGTAATCCAATTGTATTCCGTTTGGAAGACTTTTCACTTTCACTGTCAGATCACTGCGCCAGGGCTAGAGCCTCAGACTCAAATATAGAGCGGATGTTTACGTGCGTCGTGATTTAGCATGAAAAATAGTTCCTGAACAGCAAAGAACACGGATTACACGGATGGAAAACCATAAAATGCGCCGACATTTTTTTTTTTTTTTAATACCACTAACCACCCGGTGAGTTGACCTTTTCTTCCCTCTGACCTCCTCACACTTGTGACACTTTGGGGAACTCTGCGGCGAACTCCATCCCAGCCGGGTCCTGATCAGGTGACAGGATGTGACCAATAGGGAGCGACGACGGCCAAAGAACATACGAGCTCTGGTGGCAAAGGGAGCGACTGCATGTAAAGCAACAAAGTTACAAGATTTAAGATTAAGACGGAAATAAATGTAGGCATCAGTTTTCAGTAGATAAATATGGTGAAACTGTGTTTTCTGCATCATTGTCCAACATACCAGATCTACCTATTAAAGTGGCCCATTTTTCCTAAACCTAAAATAGTAGTTGTGACACATAAATGTGACCAAAAACGTCTCCATTAGCCTCGTGATCAGGTGCTCGCTGCCCAGCATCGTCTCATTGGAATTGGATGGAATCAGTATGTTAGCATGATGGTTGTTGTGGGTCTCAGGCTGGTTGGTGTGCATGTGGCGGGTGTGCATGTGGCTGGTGTGCATGTGGCTGGTGAGCGCTGAGCTGCCAGGAGACACTTAACAAGCTGGCAATAAAGACGGAGGGAGCCTGTTGAGCATGTGGGCAAACATAAAAGCTTTAGATTCAAAGTTAATTTTTCCAGACATGATTATTAAAACCCCGCGCCAGTGTGTGTACGTGCACCCACCTTTTGTGGTCACGTGCGTGCCCATATGTGGCCCCGGACGGGCCCCCTGTGAGAGCCTAAACTCGAATGTGTGCGTTTGTGCTTTCTCCAATTCAATTAATTACGGCCTCTCGTTAGCACCAGCCGTCTTGTCACTTCCTCGCCATTTGAAAGCAGATGCAGGGGTGGGGTGAGGATGGTGCTGGAGGGGTGCGTTGGGCGGGTTCAGATGCAGCCAGATCAGCGCTTTCCAGACAACATGTTCCTCTTTATTCACAATGAGGTTTGGCTGTCTGCGGGGCTCCATGCTTTGGCAGCAGCAGCAGCACTGATGGCCTGCAGCAGAGGGAAATATGCTGCCTGCCTCCACGTCGCTGCAGACATGCACACAGCCACCAGGTGGATGTTCACACGCTGTGATCTGCAGCCTCAAACGGGACGGGGTAATCACTAAAATATGTTGCAAAGATCATCAGCTGCAGGAAGAAACCTCTGTGGTTGATGGTTTAATGCCCCAAAAGATCGTCCAATGAGTTTATTACACGTTTATTTCACGATGACGCGGGGCTCTGCCGGTATTTAAGACCTGAAGGTCAGAGGACACACGATGGGAGGGCTGGAATCAGTGGAAAAAACTGTAGTTGCTCCATGTTTCAAAGTGTCATTACGTCATTATGAGCCGCATTCACAAGTTAAGTACAATTCTGGGCTCTTCCAGATGTTCCAAAACATCAGTGTAGAATGTAACTTTATTTTATTTATTTATTTTTTTAAATAAAAAAAAATAATTTTAAATTTAAATTTAATTTTAATTTTGTCTATTTTTTTTATTTTTTTTTTAATTCTTTAAAAAAAAAAAAATTAAGTTATTTTTTGTTTTAATTTTAATTAAAAAACATAAATTTAAATTAAAAAATTATTTTGTTTATTTATTTTTTCTTATTTTTTTATTTTTTTAAAAAAAATTAAAAAATTTTAAGTTATTTTTTATTTTAATTTAAAAACATTAATTTTAAATTTAAATTAAAATTTTATTTTGTTTATTTTTTATATGTGTGACCTGAGAGCACCCGTCCATCCTGCTGATGACAGCAAATTCACCTGCTTCCTTTCAACACGCTGATTATTTCCACTTAAAGGTGGGGTATGAGATGTTGGAAAAACGGTTCCTGCAAGCTATATTTTTGAAAATACACAACCTTGCCTCTCCCTTCAGCCCAGCCCTCGAAACCACGCCTTCAAAACACATGAACAAATCACGAGTCTGTGAACGCGCAGGGGGGAGGGGGGAGGGGGGCTGACGGTTGATTGGCATGTCAGAATCCAATAGAAGTAACTCTCATCATTACTTCTATTGGTCAGACATTTCCTCTTGCTACACCCTCTACAATAGACTAAAATATTAATTTTTTTCCCAAACATTCTATTTTAGTGGGTGCAATGAGGTCGTGAGGAGGTTTTCAGACAATATGATCAAAAATGCTCCAGAAAACATCACAGACCCCACCTTTAAAACCACACAAACATGGAACCTTTAACTAAAGATGAAGCTACAGGCGGGTCATTTCCCTACATTACACTTCCGGGGTTCCGCAAGGTTCGGTCTTGGGTCCTCTTCTTTTCTCCCTCAACACATCATCTCTTGGTTCTATCATCCACTCCCATAACTTTTCCTGCCACTGCTATGCAGATGACACCCAGCTGATTCTGTCTTTTCCCCCTTCTGACACCCCAGTGGAGGCATTACTGCCTGGCAGACATCTCGGAAGGTGGATATGGATGCACCACCTTAAGCTCAACCTGGACCAGACTGGACCTGGATCGACGGGTAAACTGATAGTTACAGCATCTAGTCTTAACTGTCAGTCTCCTGCTCTTTCCCAACCCCAGAATACTTCAACTCTTCCACATGAGGCAGTAACTCACTCCCAAGCCAGACGGGGGGGGGGGCATCCACCTCTTACAGATGGAGGACGATGGGCTCGGACTCTTCCCACCAACAGGACCACATCATCTGCAAAAAAGCAGAGATGCAACTGAAGCCCGCTCAACCCCATGGTCCTTGGCATTATTACAGCCCTGATGCATCAGAGATGAGATGTTTCGCTGCCAAACCAAGCGCTCACACCTGTTGAACAGGGACTGAATGGTCCTCAGGAGAAGGCCAGCGCACTATAACCCTAATTAATATATAATAATTATCCCTCTTTGTCTTAAATGAATGAAATTAAACTTCTTTTCTGAGATTGTTAACAGCTGGAAGCCCCCCATAACTCTGTCAGAGTATAACCCTGTACCCACCTGTAGAAACTAGCTTTCCTTTAATGTTTGCTTTAATCCTAAATAAGGCTGGGCAATGATTAAAATGTGTAATCTAATTAATCACATGATTTCCCTGATTAATCACGATTAATCGCATTTGTACGCAGAATCCAAAAATTAATCCAAAAGTAGCGTATAGCTTTTAGCATTTAGCTTTATTTTAAATGTGCTGCCATATGAATGAAAGTGCCATAACATTTGTTGTGCAAACACACTTTTAACATCAGCATCTTTCTGTAGTTTTTATGTAGAAGCCTCGCTCCACTGTCTGTTTCCTTGAATGACTTGCTGCTATCAGTTGTGTGTTTTGCCTTTAAGTGATATTTTAGACTGGAACTACTACGCTGAGAAGACAATTCAACTTGGCTGAAAATGCAGGAGTTTTTTTTTTCAATTTATTTTGAAATACGTGCTTTTATGTTGAAACCAGTAAAACAGGAAGTAGCGCCGGTTAGCTCCGTTAGCGTCACACCTGTAGCGGTGATGTTAGCTGCTAGTTTATTTTTTATTTTATTCCTCCATGCTTCGTGGTGTTTGTTGTAACTGTGTGAATGTGATGCGTTCAACAGACTTTTACAAAATAAAACCTGCGTTAATGCGCGATAAAATATTTATTGGCGTTAAATAATTAACAAGTTAACGCGATAATAACGAGTTAACTCGCCCAGGTCTAATCCTAAAGCATCTTTAAGTGTCTAAGTTTGATGTTTATTATTATTATTACGTAAAACATTGACCTGTAACGATTGACAGCGGATTCTGTTCTTTGACAAAAACAACTATTTCTTTAATTATTTTATTCAATCAACAATCATGAAGACACACAACACACCTTTGATGTCAATAAAAATCATCTGTCTGTTTTAAACCTGTGTTTTTTTTCACAGTTAATGGTTATTGTAACTCTCAGAAGTTCAAAGAAAAACACAATAATTCACCATTCTATGAAAAACCTATTTGCAGCCGCCGACATCTGCCAGAATCAGCTCTGAAATATCGCTCTGATTGGCTGAAGAAAAGGAATCTGGAGATTTAAACACTAAGCACCTCTCCACGGATAAATCTGCCTTTCGACATGGACTCAATTATCAGGGGGGAGCTAATCCCAGAGACCCTTTTAACCTGCCGTGTACCGCGGGGCTGCCAATAACCACGCTCCTGAGTTAGGAAATCAAAGACAGGTAATTAAAATCATAATGGTCCTGGTTAAGATGATTATCGTCGGGGCTGCAGATAAGGCAACCTCCAGCAGATTTGGGTACTTTTTAAATATTTATGGAAATAGGATTAGTCCGCGGGGCCAGAGCCGTGTTAAAAGGTTTAAAGATGACTCGCAGATCAAGAGATTGAAAATAAGCATCTTAAGACGGCGAGGAAAATGAGGGTGGAAAGGATGAGGAGAGGGAGACGGAGAGCCGGAGTGACCAGGTGTGAAGGAAGGCAGCTTCCACGCCGTGTTGGGGGGGTGCGCAGGTGTGCGCCCGCGAGGCCGGAGCTCAGGTTGGAAGGGAGCTAACAGACGGAAGGAGTCTGCAGGGCGAAGTGTGGCCGGTAATCAGGCAAAGGGAGGGTCTGACATCACACACTGCTGCCTGTGTGACTCTACTGAGACCAAACCCCACGAAACCATGTCATTAACGGACTTGTTCAGGAGCAGAGGTGGGTAGGGCAGCCAAAAAGTGTACTCAAGTAAAAGTACTGTTACTTCAGAATAATATGACTCAAGTAAAAGTAAAAAGTATTCATCCAAATAATTACTTGAGTAAGAGTAAAAAAGTGCTCGGTGAAAAAACTACTCAAGTACTGAGTAACTGTTGAGTAACGTCTGATTTATTTGTTAACACAAGCATTCAATCAGACAGACAAAAATACTAAATAATCATCTTTAGGCAAATTAGAGTTCATCCGATTGATCAAATAAGTTAAAATGAATTAATTAATTACAAAATAGCTTAAATTAAAATAATCCAGGTAAATTCAAGAACTTCAATAAAAAATAAAAGAGCCTTAGGAAATGTTTAAAACATATGTAACCCATATGTAACCTAAAAAACAAACATTCACCTATCCATGGGGGGGAAAACGAGTTTAGGAAACTTAGCGCTACATGTTTCCTCAAGTTAGATGTTGAGTTTCTGCTGAAATGTGCGTTTGTTTTGGTTGACACAGAAGACACATAATGTAGCTGCTGTTTCTCACTCTTTGTAAGGTAAACATGCTTTCAGTATGAGGCCTCGTCTGCGTCTTCATTTCCCACCGTTGGTTCTGACATTTTTCATCTGTTTCTTTGTTTGTTTGCTACGACTGCTAATGCTAAAGCTAACCCGTCCCGCCGCTGAGATCGAGTACGGTCACGTGACCAGACTGCACGGCTGCGTCTGATTGGTGGAACACAGTCAGGTGGTAGAGCCTTTGGCGGAAGTCTCTCTCTCTGTCAGAATAAAACATTAAAATGAGGCGTACGCGGGGGGATAAAAATAATGAGGCGTAGAATACCAAAGAGGTAAGAAGAAAAGTAACCAGCTCATTGTAGCCTAATGTAGCGGAGTAAGAGGACAGTTTCTGCTGCTCACATCTACTCAAGGAAAAGTAAAAAGTATAGAGATTTAAAACTACTCCTAGAAGTATAATGTTTTCAAAAACTTACTCAAGTAAATGTAACTCATTACTACCCACCTCTGTTCAGGACTTTAAGCTGAAAATATGTGAAACATGCAGGACACCGGTCCCTGTGGATTGCAGCTGAGGAACACCGGCTCGGTCCATCGTAAATCCACATCAAGTCGGTCGCAGCTCAAATATTATTTTATGTAAAAATAACATCGTCCAAATGGGAATTCTGTGCAAACCTGGACGCCACAGCTTGGCTGAAGCTCGTTACCTAATTACTTTGAGACAAATCAGTGGATGCATCCCAGTCTGTGCGGCGGCAGTGAGTATTTCAGAGAATATCAAATCAAATCGAATTTATTTATATAGCTTTATTTTATTTATTATTATTATTATTATTATTATTATTATTATTATTATTATTATTATTATTATTATTATTATTTATATATTTATATATATATATTTATACATTATTTATTTAATATGTTGAATCAGAGTCCTGTTAGGCCTGGGATGGAACTGGAAAGAGTATTTTAACACCTGCCCGAGGCCCGTCTGAGTCTCAGCCTCCATTATCCTACAAGGCCTCCAGTGGTTACCGTCTCCATCTGGGCTCGATTCCACGGGCCTCTCAGGCCTGATCGAGCCGGGCCACGACGACCCGCTCTGCTGATCTGCTGGGAGGACTGGCTGGAAATAGCAGGGAGCGCAGAACCCTAAATGCACACCAAAGGGGCCTCAGAGGGACACTTGTCATTGACATGGCGCCACCTTGGCGATGCAACAGGAAGTGTCAGTCAAAGCCTCGTCAGTTACTCTCAGGCAGAGATGACACAGTTTGACTTTCTGGCTCATACTCTGCTTAGAGATCGACCCTTTGGCCTGTCACCCCCACCCGAGTGCGATTCAAATAGATTCCAACCAGCAGCGCAACAAAAAAGTTGCTTCTTTCAAAGTTTCAGCAATGATTTAGACGTCTCAACCGGAGTCAAAACCTGCGTCGTTATCGCTTTATCACATCAAGTTTCCAACTCAGCGACAGCAGTTGATTCCACATCTACACTCTCAGAAATAGGGGTACAGTACGAGTCCTTTTTTGTCGCTTGAGGTACAATCTATACTAATGTACCCCCTAGGGTTAATTATTGGACCTAAAGGTACCTATATGTACCTTTTTGAGGGTCCAAATGGTACATATATGTACTCAAGTGGTAAAAGGTACCTATATGTAGCTTTTTGAGGGTCCAAATGGTACATATATGTACTCAAGTGGTAAAAGGTACATATATGTACCTTTTTTTCTACATGTTGGGGTACAATAGACAGTCTGTGTTAGGCTACTTCAGTATAAGGGTACATAATTGCCTCCAGAGGTACAAGATTGGTCTCTGTAAGGTACAAACCACAAGGGTACAAAACCATACCTTCTGAGGGTACTGCCCCAGTGACAAGCCATCGTACCCCTAAAGGTACAATTCTGTACTTTATTTTCTGAGAGTGTACCGCACGGAAAGAGAAGAAGAAGAAGCAGAAATGGATCAAACTGAGCGGCTGAGTCTGGCTGGCACATGTTTGCAGATCGCAGCTTTAGGAATAATCTATTTTCGACTTGAAGTCCTTTGTCTTTAGAGCTGGCCAAAAGTCCTCTGAGATCAGCCTTTGTCCCTTTCCCTGGAGTCCAGATGTGTTCCCAGCTGGACGCGACCGTTCATCGGTCTGCGCGGCCTCCATGTGACACACATTACGGTGGGATGCCAAGACCCTTCGCACTGTCGCACACACTTACTGTGGCCCAGGGGTCACCTCCTCTCTGCAGCGGTCAGGATCCAGATGGGTTGTATTTCATCCATCCCTCCGTCTGAGGCCGACAGCATCCTCCAGCTCACAGGAAGGGAGGCAGAGAGTGTCTGAGGGGAGGTCTGGAGCAGCCAGGGGTCCGGAGAGCTCTCTGCAGATCAGAGGAAACCCACACCGAGCCAAGGAGACCACACGATTCAATCCACATTGTTCACGTTTTATTTCTTACACAGAAACTCCACATCTAATTCAACCGGATCAGGTTCGAGTTATTTACGAGTTGTGTTTCTTTTCCTCTGGGATCGGAGCATGATTCCAACCAATCACAGCTTCTTTCTGAGCTCTCCTGATTGGGAAAACTTCAGCCAGCCTTTCATGCACGACGCAGATAGATAGATAGATAGATAGATAGATAGATAGATAGATAGAGAGATAATTAGATAGATAGATAGATAGATAGATAGATAGATAGATAGATAGATAGATAGATAGATATGTAAGCAATTAAAGGAAAAACAAGCAAATAGTATAGAATAAAAATAGAGAATAAACATCAGCTATATACAAATCTACAGTATGAAGAGTAGGGTAAATAATAATAATAGTAATAATAATAAACATCAGTAAACTAAATAAAAACAGATTTGACACATTTAACAATAAAGGTAAATATAAATTGAACCGTTATTGTTAATTGCTGACTTTTGGTAGTTTCTCTTCATATAAATGAAAGGACAAGTCTCCATCATATGTTCCAAATCCATTCAAATAGATTCTGTGTTGGCAATCACGAATATTCTTTAATATAAAATAAATAAACAATAAACAATAAATAAACAAGAATGATCTTCTCAAATTGATTGATTTTATTTTTTATTTGTTTATTTAGTCATTTATCATTATTATTAGTTAGTAGTAGTATTTTTTACTAGAATTGGTATTATTATTGTTGTTGTTAATACAATCATTGTAAATATTTTAAAAAAATTGCTACTTGACTAATTTGAATTTTCCCCATTGGGGGATGAATAAAGTATTTTTCTATTTCTTCTATTTCTATTCCTGATTTGTAGGACGCAGGGAGCCTTATCCACCCTTTGTGCTGTAAACAGTCTTATTGGACCACCTTCCACCTCCTCCTGAACTCCACCCAAACAAAAGGGACGAGCATCAGATTTTTTACATTATGTCTGTAGCTTCTTGCAGCTACATCAATATATAAAAGATTATCTTCTGTCATAACAACAACAGCTTCAGGGACGGAATATAAGTACCATCGTTATCATGAGATTTAAATTTCCTGACAGTTTCCTCTGGCTTCTTCCTACAGTCTCCTGCAGCCCTTCCAAACAAGCCACACCTGTTCAGTCTGTTTCTAACTGTGCTGTCATGACCTTTAACCTTTAACATGCTAACTGAGGCCTGCAGAGTCTGAGATGTAGCTCTTTGGGTTTCTGACCTTGGGGTGACCTTTAACCTTTAACATGCTAACTGAGGCCTGCAGAGTCTGAGATGTAGCTCATGGGTTCTGACCTTGGGATGACCTTTAACCTTTAACATGCTAACTGAGGCCTGCAGAGTCTGAGATGTAGCTCTTTGGGTTTCTGACCTTGGGATGACCTTTAACCTTTAACATGCTAACTGAGGCCTGCAGAGTCTGAGATGTAGCTCTTTGGGTTTCTGACCTTGGGGTGACCTTTAACCTTTAACATGCTAACTGAGGCCTGCAGAGTCTGAGATGTAGCTCATGGGTTCTGACCTTGGGATGACCTTTAACCTTTAACATGCTAACTGAGGCCTGCAGAGTCTGAGATGTAGCTCTTTGGGTTTCTGACCTTGGGGTGACCTTTAACCTTTAACATGCTAACTGAGGCCTGCAGAGTCTGAGATGTAGCTCATGGGTTCTGACCTTGGGATGACCTTTAACCTTTAACATGCTAACTGAGGCCTGCAGAGTCTGAGATGTAGCTCTTTGGGTTTCTGACCTTGGGGTGACCTTTAACCTTTAACATGCTGACTGAGGCCTGCAGAGTCTGAGATGGAACCTCTCAGTTCCTGAGGCAGAAAGTGAGTTTCTTTCTTTTTTTATCTGACTGTAAATCCACTCGCATTAACGGTGATGATATTTTTTAACACCATCACTGTGAGATCGTGTTAGCGCGTTAACAGCTCTAATAAATACGCCCCAACCCTTCCAAGTCTTTGCAACATGCCTCACATGAGTGAGAGGAAAATGGATCTTAACAGCATCTGGACTGTTTGGCAGAAGTTTGTCAGTCGACATTCTTTCCATTTTCCATCAGAAGTTCAGGGAAACCTTGAAATGAGACGCGTCTTATATCTGGCCTCATTGTCTCATTGAAACACTTACAGAAGAGCTCGCTCGGCACTTCTTACTCTGAATGAGGAGCACTTATCCGAGGGATTGAACTGCCAGGGACGCAGGAACACATTTTCACCAGGGGGTGCTGGGGGGGATTAATTTTTTTTAGATGCAATTTCCTGCATTCTAATCAATTTTAGGGTGAGGAATAGCGAATCCATAGGCTATCTGACTTACTCTCGCATGTTTTATGTAGCCTAAACAAGGAGGCTAGATTTGACCATTTTTTTATTTTAAATCTCACGTTGAAATGATCAAGTTCTTCTTGCGGAAGGGAAACGCGCACCTGATGTGGAGACGTATCGCATAAGAGACGAGGACGCGCTCAAGAGCAAATCGCGCTGCCCTGGCACTTTGTCTTTTGTGCATGGGCAGTGAAGCAGCCGCGCTGATTCTCCTCAGACTTGCGCTCATTCAATGAACTACAGCAAAGTAATAATGAAAAAAGAAATACACAGTACCAATTAGGCATGCATTAGTCTGCTATTCTGAAATAGTAGCCTGATAACATAAAGGAAACTAGAAAAATAATTAGGCTAATCAAGCAGCAAAACCACACAACTAGCTGAGAACAATTTAACCAAAGTGAACTTAATTAAAAGCATTGCTTACCAGATGGAATAACTCCAAAGGTGGCCTTGCGCTCTGGTGTGGCACTGATGAACTCCCTCATAAGGGCGCATTGCTGCTAGCTTGACACCACAAGCTAAATAAACAAACGTCTCTCCCGTCACACTGTTCTACGCCACTGTTCTTTCCGGTCTGGTTGAGGTCTAAAAGTTTATCATTCATTTCAAACCAAATTTTTAAAAGACATTTAAAACTACTTATAAGTATGAAAAAAGTAGAAAACATTCATATGACTGTTTTTAGGCTAATACACAAGTGGTGTAGTTGCGTCTGTTGTCCAGTGGGGGGTGCTGCAGCACCCGGAGCACCCCACTTCCTGCGTCCCTGTGAACTGCTGATCTTTCCATTGGATGGCCACTCCACAGTCAGCTCTATAGAATTAATGCAGGCGGAAAGATGTCCTTGATGCGTTAGTTGTTGAGTTATCTACGTCTTCCTTCCAGTTAGACCAAAACTAATAATGTTTAACCCTCATACCTGATTTAAAACACAACTTAATTTCTGAAAACGATTTTTCAAAACTAAATTTTTTTTTAAAACGACCTAAAAACATCATATGTTAATATTTTTTCCCGCTTTCTTTTTCATAGATCTTTTATTTTCACTTCAGTTCTGATCATAACTACCAAGTTTTCAATTATTTTCAAAAATTTAACCCTTTAAATACTGGTTTATATGATGTAAACGACAATTTCTGTAAACAAAAAAACAAAAAAAAAAACACAAAAACTGCTATAAAAACTGATGTTGTAGCTCATCAATGACATATCCCAGACCTAATAATCCCCCATAGAATATTTCACTTTGCATTGCATACATTGAAAATTCAGCAGTTTTTGTGTGTGTTTTTTAACAGAAATAGGTGTTTACCTCATATAAACCAGTATTTAAAGGCTTAAGTTTTTTAGAATAATTGAAAACTTGGTGGTTATGATCAGAACTGAAGTGGCAGAAAAGATTTATGCAAAAAAAAGTGCAAAAAAATATTAACATATGGTAGTTTGGGGATCATCTTAAAAGGGGACAAAAATGTCCCTTTTCAGAAATTAAGGAGTTTTTTTTTAATCAGGTATAACAAAAAAATTAAAAATCCCTAAAAATCAATGTTGTTGCTAATCATTGACATATCCCAGACCATAATTATCTCTACTCAATAATTCCACTTTGCATTCCATATTTTGTAAATACTGGCACCCAAAGGCTTCAAATTTGGGCTAAAAAGTTCAAATTGGCATCTAAAGAGTTAATTTTTTGAAAATAATTGAAAACTTGGTAGTTATGATCAGAACTGAAGTGGAATAAAAGATTTATGGAAAAAAAAAGTGGAAAAAAATAGTAATATATGATGTTTTTAGGTCGTTTTAAAAGGGGACAAAAATGTCCCTTTTCAGAAATTAAGGAGTTTTTTTTCTACACAATGAAAAATTGCATTGTATGTGATGTGTGTTTGAAATTCAAAAAAATAGTCAAAAATGCACAACTGGACCAAATATGATGAGTATCACTATTTACAGTGTGAAATTAGAGGAGAAAGTTCACACCAAGTGGAGAAAAATGTCCCCTATCAGGAGTTAAAGAAAGATTTAGAAATAAGCACGATATGGTCGGACTCTCCTCATTCAGTCCAAAGGTCTGGACTGAACAGACGATCCTCACCTGTTCCATCTGAGATGAATGAAAGCGTCCATCTTTCATCAGCCACTCTGTTTCCTGCAGACTCGTTGCATTCTGCCGTTTCTGCGCTCCGTGTCCAGATGGCGAGGCGTCTCGCAGTCCTAATGCTGCGGTAATCCCTCCTGCACATGGTGCCCTCTCCGATAAACACTCTTCCCATTGTTTCCTGGACTTCCCTTCCCTTCACTTTCACTGCACTTGTGTTAGCTCAGACTCAGGTCCTGCAGAGCCGGACAAGCTTCACGCTGGACCTGTGAGTCCAGAGCTGAGATATGGCTGTGATGTGGGACAGAATGCTGGTCAACCTGGAAGCTTTAAAAAGTTGTTACATTCCATTTTATTCCAATCTGTGTCTCTTCTGGTTGGTGTTTTTTTTTATTTTTTATATATATTTTTTATTGACGTGTATACAAGAGTAACAGAGGCACTTACATATAGCAGTATACACACTGGAAAAAATGCCCCTCCAAAAATAAGTAAGAAAAACAACAAATAAAAGACGTTTTTGCTTGAAATGAGCAAATAAATCTGCCAATGGAACTAGTGAAAATCGGCTTGTTAAGATTTCTTGAAATAAGATGTGATATTTAGGAGTTTTGAGATAAAAGTGATCTTGAAATTAGCTTAAAAACCTCTTCAAATGTAAAAAAAAGCTTGTTTCATATGATATGTGACTCAAAACAATTTGTTTTCAAGACTTTTTCATTTAACAAGATATTCCAGATGTATTGTATTAAAACAAGTCCCTATATCTGGCTGAAATAGAACTTGTTAGGCAGTGTATCTCATATTAAGTGTAATTAGATATTTTGACTTGAAATGAGACAAATATACTTGGTAAGACTTTGATTTTACTTTGATCTCACTTGAGACTTGCACATGTGTGACTTGGTCCCATCTCAGGTAGTATGCAGTATGCAGTATGCAGTATGCAGTATGCAGTATGCAGTATGCGGTTTCGAACACAGCTATAGTCTCTTTGATCCATTGTGTTCTGGATTTGGCGTTTAGCAGTCCCAGAGGTAAAAGCTACTCTGGTTGGTGTTTATCTCTTTTCTGACTCTGAAACTGGATCCATTTCTGCAGACTTGACACGAAAGCAAACAAAAAAACTGAGGTGACAGAAAGCATTTTGTAGGGGAAACATTACAGGACGGATGATGCTTCCCGTGTCCTCCGTACAGTTCCGATGGCTCGGAGACACGGCTGTGCGGCTCTAATTAAAAATGTGAAAGGGTTAGCGGCCCGCCGCTCATTGCCAGCTTTTGGCAGCTCTCCTGTCAGGCAGCCAGCTGTTAAGTCCTGCCCTGAATTATTGCCAGAGCCACCGCCAGGCATCGTGGGATTGGCAGGCCTGGGCCAACAGCTATTGTGTTCATCCAGGGTAAGGAAAGAGAAAGTGTCCAAAAGAGCTGTTTCCCTCTCTTCCAAGTTTCCAGCTGCAGTGATAAGCAGGTGCTGTAAGTAGCTACTGCTGAGGAGTCAATAAAACAGGATTTATTTCTCTCTTTTCTCTGTAAAACAGCTGTAAATACGGATTAGAGCAGGGAGTTAAAGGGGGCGGGGCTTAGGTTTCTGACTTTTCTGACACATCGTTCAAAATGATGCGCTGACACAAAGCTAAAGGGGTGAACCTGGGATCCTTCCCCTGATTCTTTATTGTCTTTTGACAAACTTTTTCAGCTCTGTGATCACTGACAGCCTCCAATGTTGCACCATAAATCAAACATGTGTAATCATGTGAATATTTTATGGCTCCATGTTATGAAATAAAAATAAAATGCATGATTCATGACAACAAAAAGCCAGAACCTACCTTTAAAAGAGGGAAATATTAGAGATGTTTTCCAAAAGAATGAAATTCGGACTAATTGAAGTTCTCGTGGGAAATGTTCAGGGAAAAAGCAAGATGATATATTTACACAACTTTGTCATAATATAACAGTTTTGCTAATTGTCTCACTTAAATACATATTTATGATTTAAAGACAATAAAGAAAGAGTAAAATGAATAAAAGAAAGCAGCTTTTATCCATCAACAGCCAGAAGAAGATTCATTAGTTGAATGACTGTGGATAAGTAGTGTGGCCACAGTAATCATGGGCTGTGTTCCAAACCGCATACTTCTACTACTCATACTAACTTTCTGAGTTAGTATGCCAGTTTGAGTAAGGGAGAAGTTCCCGGATGCATACTAGATTCTCTGAAATGTTGGGTATGCATCATGAGGTTACTACTCATACTCAAACTACCCAAGATGCAACGTAACGTGACGTCGCTGATCGTCATTTCCTGTCAAAACGGCAGTTTCAAGCTAGCTACAACGAGGGTAGCTTCACTTCCTGTTTTCAAAACAAAAGCACCAATTGTATGGTAATGGCTTTCCCTATGATAAAAGGCAACGGGTATTTTATTTTGTGAAAATAACCTGGAAGTGCGTTAGCTCACTGCGGCTAGCTTTAGTAGCGCCAAATTCGTGGGAACAAAATTGTAAACAGCCGGTATTTTGTCAGGTTTTCAACACGTTGGGGATCTAAACAACTACTTTCTCTCCTGAAAATGTTTCAAATGTTGCTAAAGTTTACAGAGTTTAGAGCTTAAGGGAAATCAGCTTCAGGCCGGCTGATTTCGGCTCGGGCAGGAGCAAAATGCATTGTGGGTAAACACTCTGCATACTGTCTGATCGATCAGTATGTAGTATGGAAGTATGTAGTATGTAGTATGCAGTATGTAGTATGTAGTATGTAGTATGTAGTATGCGGTTTCGAACACAGCCTATGTGTGTGAGTCATTATAGTTTAACTTCAGTTAAACTGATCTGCAGCCTGACGGAGGAGGATGCTACATCCGTGCTACATGCTAGCAGGCAGCACTGATGTCGCTGCTTTGCTGTGACGCTCGGCTCGTGGTTAAAAGCAACAGCTTGTGTGATAGTGAAACACGGTGAAACGTTGCATTTCTATTTGAACAAGCTCGATACGCAGCAATACAACCTCCCATGTGCACGTTGTGCTCGGTGCACGGAGCAGAGTCTCTGAAAGTCTCCCAGCTTCCTGCAGCAGGCCTGATCACTCCTGCTTTATGGACCTCTGATCATCACCCCCCCTGTAACAGTCTGTGCTGTTTGTGTGTATAATTCACCGTTTGTTAAGCGTACAGACCCGGGATGCATCACCCAGGCTGGGGACATCAAACGCTCCCCCTCTGCCACCTTCCTCGCTTCTTTAGCTCTGTGTGTTTTTCCTCCATCTTCAAATGCTGCTTTTGAAAAAGAAGCAAAAAGAAAAAAGTGACGGCGTGTGTCGGCAGTCGGGCGACAACAAAGACCCCCCCGATCCCTGTCAGACGGCTCTGTTTCAGACCTCTTCCTCCTCCTCTTCTTCTATTATCTTGTTTCCCTAAAAAGGACGCGTTTGTTTGTTCTTCTTTTGTTTTGCTCAGGAGACGTTTTCCCTGCCTCCCCCCCCCCCGCCTCCCCGTCCTGCCTTATGCTCTCACACTCTCTTCTTTTTTGTTTTCCTCCACTCGGAGGCTCCTGGGCCAGAAAGCTCATAATCATTTCAAAGGTCCTTTAAATAAAAAATAAGAGTTCTGCATCGTGATGAACAACATGTCACGGGGAAAGCAGCAGCGTGTCACACACCCACGCGCTGAGTCTGATGCTGTGTAACCTGCGTCTCACACTTTTATCAGCGCGGCTGAGTGAGAAAACCATCCACACTTTAGTATTCACAAAAACTCACAAGAGGAAACTGATATCTTTCACCGTTTGTCTGAAAAACATTCGTTAAAGTTGACCTGTTAGAGTCATCTTACTTGCAGCCTCTGCTGGAGCAACTGTGCATGATTCACAGCAAAAAATACGTTCTCGTGTGTCGTGTTGTTCTATAAAAAAAAACCTTTTTAATGCATTTAGTTCGTCCGTTTCTGTGACCGAACAAACACTCCTTTCTTAAGCTCTGAGTCCGGCCTCGTAGTGATGGAAGTTCGGCTCTTTATTTACACTGGAAAAAATCTAAATCTTACCAGGTATATTTGTCTCATTGAGTATCTCATTACACTTAATATAAGACCCAACTGCCTAACAAGTTCTATTTCAGCCAGATATAGGGACTTGTTTTAATACAATACATCTGGAATATCTTGTTAAATGAAAAAGTCTTGAAAACAAATTGTTTTGAGTCACATATCACATGAAACAAGCTTTTTTTTACATTTGAAGAGGTTTTTAAGCTAATTTCAAGATCACTTTTATCTCAAAAGTCCTAAATATCACATCTTATTTCAAGAAATCTTGACAAGCCGATTTTCACTAGTTCCATTGGAAGATTTATTTGCTTATTTCAAGCAAAAACGTCTTTTATTTGTTGTTTTTCTTACTTATTTTTGGAGGGGCATTTTTTCCAGTGTAGGATCTTTTGTAGCCTATATTTTACCTTAACTTTGCAAAAAAAATCATGGTTTATGTGTTGAAAACCCTTTTGCTTTCAGTGTTTTTATGAGAGATAAGATTATAATTGCCTAATTCTGTGCATTCATTCCGTGACAAAACCACTCTTACATTTGTTTATTTCATCCATCCATACATCCATCCATTATCTATACCGCTGAATCCGTCGATCGGGTCGCGGGCGGGCTGGAGCCTATCCCAGCAGTCAATGGGCGAGAGGCGGGGTACACCCTGGACAGGCCGCCAGTCCATCGCAGGGCCACATAGAGACATACGAGACAAACAACCATGCACGCTCACACTCACTCCTAAGGACAATTTAGAGATGCCAATCAACCTAGCATGCTTTTTTGGACAGTGGGAGGAAGCCGGAGTACCCGGAGAGAACCCACGCATACACGGGGAGAACATGCAAACTCCACACAGAAAGGCCCCAGCTGGGTGTTGAAACTGGAACCTTCTTGCTGTGAGGCGACGGTGCTAACCACCACACCACCGTGCAGCCCCTTGTTTATTTCAATTAAACTTTTTTATTGGACAAATGAACAAAAAAATTTCAAACAAATCCACAGAACAGAACCCAAACCAGAACCAAACTCCAGCAGACAGCATCAGTCCTCAGGGCAGGTTCAGGAAGATCAGATGCCTCAGCTCGGATGGGCTGATACCATTTCGCCTCTCCGTGGGTATTTGCCCTGTTTTTGGAGAAGATTCTCTCAGAAGGAACTGATGTGGCAACAGTATACTTAATTCTCACGCTGGTCGCCATGCTGGCCAATCATAACAAAGCTCTGTAAGCAGAGCTGGGCCTGAGCGCTGAAAGTGAAACCTAAAAACCGGGAGCCGGCTCTCAGAGCCGATGCACCCATCACTTCTGCCTCGTTCTTCCTGTGTCGGAGGAGGAAGGGACGCTGGGAGGCTGGTACAGCCTGCATCCCACTGATCCGGCCAATGAAAAGACAGCGCTGCTATCTGAGAGGCCGGCAGTTAGAAGTGAAATGTGTCAGTGGATGTTTTTTTAACTAAAGCGTGAGACAAGATTCAAGCTTCAGTGCAGTAAGAAACCTTTTCTCTGAAGGGAAGAGTCCTCAGAGGTTCCTGAAGGTAAGGAGGGACGCCGGTTACCAAACAAGCTTCTAAAATAAAGAGCACGAGCCTCTAAGACCCAGAATTAGTGACTTGAGTTTGAATCAGGCAGCCATGGGCAGCCAGTGGAGGTCAGTGAGTGAGTGACATGTGACCTTTCCGGTCGATGGGGCAGCAGACGCTCCACCCTGTTCTGGACCATCCGTGGAGGTTTCACTGTGCATGCTGGGAAACCTGCGAGGAGAACACTGGCTGTATTCGAAACCGCCGACTTCTCCCACCACTACTACTAACTTTAACTTTTTTTAAGTTCCCGGATGCATACTAGATTCTCCTAAATGTTGGGTATGCATCATGAGGTTACTACTCATACTCAAACTACCCAAGATGCAACGTAACGTGACGTCGCCGAACGTCATTTCCTGTCAAAACGGCAGTTTCAAGCTAGCTACAACGAGGGTAGGTTCACTTCCTGTTTTCAAAACAAAAGCACCGATTGTATGGTAATGGCTTTCCCTGTGATAAAAGGCAACGGGTATTTTATTTTGTGAAAATAACCGGAAGTGCTTTGCTCACTGCGGCTAGCTTTAGTAGCGCCGAATTCGTGGGAACAAAATTGTAAATAGCCGGTATTTTGTCAGGTTTTCAACACGTTGGGGATCTAAACGACTACTTTCTCACCTGAAAATGTTTCAAATGTTGCTAAAGTTTACAGAGTTTAGAGCTTAAGAGAAATCAGCTTCAGGCCGGCTGATTTAGGCTCGGGCAGGAGCGAAATGCATTGTGGGTAAACGCTCTGCATACTGTCTGATCGATGAGTATGTAGTATGGAAGTATGTAGTATGTAGTATGCAGTATGTAGTATGCAGTATGTAGTATGTAGTGTGTACTATGCAGTATGTATTATGCAGTATGTAGTATGTAGTATGCAGTATGCAGTATGAAGTATGCAGTATGTAGTATGTAGTATGTAGTGTGTAGTTTGTAGTATGTAGTATGCAGTATGCAGTATGAAGTATGCAGTATGTAGTATGTAGTGTGTAGTATGCAGTATGTAGTATGTAGTGTGTAGTATGTAGTATGCAGTATGTAGTATGCAGTATGTAGTATGCAGTATGTAGTGTGTACTATGCAGTATGTAGTATGCAGTATGTAGTATGTAGTATGCAGTATGCAGTATGAAGTATGCAGTATGTAGTATGTAGTATGTAGTATGCAGTATGTAGTATGTAGTGTGTACTATGTAGTGTGTACTATGCAGTATGTAGTATGCAGTATGTAGTATGTAGTATGCAGTATGCAGTATGAAGTATGCAGTATGTAGTATGTAGTGTGTAGTATGTAGTATGTAGTATGTAGTATGCAGTATGTAGTTTGTAGTATGCAGTATGCAGTGTGTAGTGTGTAGTATGTAGTATGTAGTGTGTAGTATGTAGTATGTAGTATGTAGTATGCAGTATGCAGTATGTAGTGTGTAGTATGTAGTATGTAGTATGTAGTATGCAGTATGTAGTATGTAGTGTGTAGTATGTAGTATGTAGTATGTAGTATGCAGTATGTAGTATGTAGTATGCAGTGTGTAGTATGTAGTATGTAGTATGTAGTGTGTAGTATGTAGTATGTAGTATGTAGTGTGTAGTATGTAGTATGCAGTATGTAGTATGCAGTATGTAGTATGTAGTATGCAGTGTGTAGTATGTAGTATGTAGTATGTAGTGTGTAGTATGTAGTATGTAGTATGTAGTGTGTAGTATGCAGTATGTAGTATGCAGTATGTAGTGTGTGGTATGTAGTATGTAGTATGTAGTGTGTAGTATGTAGTATGTAGTATGCAGTGTGTAGTATGTAGTATGTAGTATGTAGTGTGTAGTATGTAGTATGTAGTATGTAGTGTGTAGTATGTAGTATGTAGTATGTAGTGTGTGGTATGTAGTATGTAGTATGTAGTATGTAGTGTGTAGTATGTAGTATGTAGTATGTAGTATGTAGTGTGTAGTATGTAGTATGTAGTGTGTAGTATGTAGTATGTAGTATGTAGTGTGTAGTATGCAGTATGTAGTATGCAGTATGTAGTGTGTGGTATGTAGTATGTAGTATGTAGTGTGTAGTATGTAGTATGTAGTATGCAGTGTGTAGTATGTAGTATGTAGTATGTAGTGTGTAGTATGTAGTATGTAGTGTGTAGTATGTAGTATGTAGTATGTAGTGTGTGGTATGTAGTATGTAGTATGTAGTATGTAGTGTGTAGTATGTAGTATGTAGTATGTAGTATGTAGTGTGTAGTATGTAGTATGTAGTGTGTAGTGTGTAGTATGTAGTATGTAGTATGTAGTATGTAGTATGTAGTATGTAGTATGTAGTATGTAGTATGTGGTATGTAGTATGTAGTATGTAGTATGTAGTGTGTAGTATGTAGTATGTAGTATGTAGTGTGTAGTATGTAGTATGTAGTATGCAGTGTGTAGTATGTAGTATGTAGTATGTAGTATGTAGTGTGTGGTATGTAGTATGTAGTATGTAGTATGTAGTGTGTAGTATGTAGTATGTAGTATGTAGTATGTAGTATGTAGTGTGTAGTATGTAGTATGTAGTATGTAGTGTGTAGTATGTAGTATGTAGTATGTAGTATGTAGTATGTAGTATGTAGTATGCAGTGTGTAGTATGTAGTATGTAGTATGTAGTATGTAGTGTGTAGTATGTAGTGTGTAGTATGTAGTATGTAGTATGTAGTATGTAGTGTGTGGTATGTAGTATGCGGTTTTGAACACAGCCTGTGTGAGATGTGACGGGCAAATATCACACTTATGAGCTGATCGGCAGTAATGTGTGTTTGAGAGGAAAAAGTTCAACTGAAGAGGAAACACAATAGATGCTCATTTCCAGCTCAGATCCTGGTCCACAGCCCCTGGAAGGGGACAGAAACCAGTCCACCAAACATGAAACTAAGGCTTTAAACCCTTTTTTCACTTCCTGCCTCCCATTCATGTCTTTATTTTGACTTTCTGCAACCAAGTACAGAGTACTTTGTTACGCAGAATGAAGTATAAGGTGTTAAAATGCATTTTATGCATTAAGCTGCCGGTCCAAGGAGTTGCATTTAAAACTGACAGACGAAGCTCCTGACCAAACATAAACCACAAGCGGGAACAGGTTGCTGTCAAACATGTTGCTCCTGAAATATTTCTGTGTCGTTGCCAAAAGGATGAAATTATTAAAATACAGTAGGATACTGTAGTCATCCACCGTAAATTTACAGCAATTCAATACAAATACTGTTTTATGCTGTTAAATTACAGTTATCTACTGGTTTTGTTAAATTACTGATTTAACTTTTAATTTACATGTGAGGGATGAATAAATACAGTCGGATACTGTTGTAAATCCACCGTAAATTCACAGTAATTGGTTGCAGTGAAACTGAAAACATCAACCTGGAGTCACTCCCCTCTCAAACAGCTCCGCCAGCGCATGCAGCCTCACACTGTGCACGTGCCTGTTGGGTGTCTCCCTCCATCTAAATGTTAGGCTTTGCTCTAACTAACATTTCAGAGCTCCGTGACACTGTTTGCATGTAAACACGCTGCAGAGAGGCAGCTCTTCCCTCCACAAAGATACTGTTTGGGGGAAATTGAGAAACTCACCCCTGGCACTGCTTCTCCCCATAAATCTTTTAGCATGTGCCTCTTGGCTAAATGACTTTGTACTGACAAAAATTTAACCTCCATCCCACCCTGCAAGCTGTGAGAGTGGAGAGAGAAGCTCTGCAGCTCGGAGGAAAGCAAACGGAGCAGATTTTAAAGGAAAAGGAGACATTTTCTGACGTTTTCTTGCATTTTTTTTCAGCAACATGGAGGAAGATGCAATTTTTCGATAAAATTTTTGCTTGTTCAGAGTTATCGCACAACTATTAAGAGACCCTTACAGAAAAATGTTGAAGTTATTTTCTGGTTTTAATGATAAATAAAATCATGATATGATTCCCTGCTCTGCATTTTGCTATAGATATTTGATGCTCACATTGGAGCTACATCTCAATATTAGGACACAACAAATTCACATTTCCTCCCATTCAAGTATTAAAACAGATGAGATATAACACATATTAAGATATGCGGTGTATTCCAGAGTGGCGCCGCCCTGGTGGCAGCACAGACTGAGTCTGTTTCTGCAGCTTTTTTTCTGTGAAAACACAGATTTCTCAAACATGTTTCTGAGCTGGTTTGGATGCTGCTGGAAGGATTTCTGCTGGAAACTTTGGGAATGTGTTACATCTGTTATGATGCGTAACCGTGGCAACGGGGAAGTCGTTAACCTGTCGGAGCAGGTAAAGCCCAAGGCATGCCTGGAATAAGACCCTAAATCATGATGAGTTGAGGAAAAGACGTCTAGGATGCAGAGCAGGAACAAAATGGAGAAAAAGGAGGAGGAAGTTTAAAGCATTTCTTCCCCTGATCATCATGGGAAATGTGAGATCACTGGTGGATAAAATGGACGAGTCCTCATGTTTCTAAAGGTGGTAACTTTTATTTAAGTATATTTAGAGTTAAAGACTTTTAGCTGGATAATAAACTCTGAGCACTTAGTAGAGCAGTCAACAAAAAGCTGCCAGAATTAAAGATTTATGGATGAAATATACCACAGGATGGAAAAGGACAAGCAGGAGATGAAATGAGAATAAACCTAATGCTGTCAGTCACACGGTGACTGTAACTGCCCTGGACAGGAGTCAGTTTCACAGCTGCAGAGGGAACATAGTCACACTAAGAAGTGGCTGCTCACAGTGCCATCAAATTTAAATGATCGAGCCAAAGACCACAAAGCTCATGAGATTAGATCATTTTAGCACCAAATAACTGCGCACATCTCATCTAATTAAAACAAGGAAAAGGATAAAAAACTACATTCAGTTTAGCTCCAAGAAGCAGTGCATCCATGTTGGTTTTTTAGCCTGAACATTAGCTGAGGAAGCGACATGTTTGAGTCAGCAGGTTTTACTCTGAACAGTCTCAAAAGATTCCAGGAAGCCGGTTAACCGACGGCGAGGGGAAAACTGTTCAGATGTTTCAGTTTGGAAAATGAATCTGAAAGATTCGAGCAGCACAAACACTGGAAAATATCAAAGTCTTACCAAGTATATTTGTCTCATTGAGTATCTCATTACACTTAATGTGAGACACAACTGCCTAACAAGTTCTATTTCAGCCAGATATAGGGACTTGTTTGAAGACAATACATCTGGAATATCTTGTTAAATGAAAAAGTCTTGAAAACAAATTGTTTTGAGTCACATTTCATATGAAACAAGCTTTTTTTGACATTTGAAGAGGTTTTTAAGCTAATTTCAAGATCACTTTTATCTCAAAAGTCTTAAATATCACATCTTATTTCAAGAAATCTTGACAAGCTGATTTTCGCTAGTTCCATTGGCAGATTTTTTTGCTTATTTCAAGCAAAACGTCTTTTATTTGTTGTTTTTTTACTTATTTTTGGAGGGGCATTTTTTCCAGTGTACAGCTTTCTGTGTGCCCACGGCCTGACGTTCACAATCCCATCAGGACCCCTGCGGCAACATTTTAACAAAAAAGTGGAGAAAAAGAGGTATCGTCCTTCATGTTTTATCCCGCCTTAAAGAATCAGGAAGGCTCATCTGAGCCCTGTTTCATCATCGGATTTAAAGAAATATGTGGAAGCAAACGAGCTGTTGAAAACACTCCTCTTCCTCAGGAAAAGTCACCTGAAAAAGTCAGGTTCAGAGGACTTACATCTTTAAATTAGGGCTGGGCGAGTTAACTCCTTATTATCGCGTTAACTTGCTAAATATTTAACGCTGATAAATATTTTATCGCGCATTAACGCAGGTTTTATGATTTATTTTATTATTGTCTGTTGCTCACAGGCTTTTATTTTGTAAAAGTCTGCTGCTCACAGGCTTTTATTTTGTAAAAGTCTGCTGCTGTCTGCTGTGGAACAGGAAAAGAAAGTAATCGGCGGATCCACCAAACATGGAGAAGGGTACGGAACTTTTACTCGGTCATTTTCATGTTAAAGTTCTTCCAGACGGCGGAGTCGACAGAACCAAAGTCATCTGTAAACTCTGCCAAGTTGAATTGTCTTCTCAGCGTAGTAGTTCCAGTCTAAAATATCACTTAAAGGCAAAACACACAACTGATAGCAGCAAGTCATTCAAGGAAACAGACAGTGGAGCGAGGCTTCTACATAAAAACTACAGAAAGATGCTGATGTTAAAAGTGTGTTTGCACAACAAATGTTATGGCACTTTCATTCATATGGCAGCACATTTAAAATAAAGCTAAATGCTAAAAGCTATACGCTACTTTTGGATTCATTTTTGGATTCTGCGTACAAATGCGATTAATCGTGATTAATCAGGGAAATCATGTGATTAATTAGATTAAACATTTTAATCGTTGCCCAGCCCTACTAAAAAACATAGATTTTCGCCATATTTTTTTATTATAATGTCACATAAATCAGGCCAGGAATGATTTATCAACAAATCCTTCCATAAATATCTTCAGAATACTGCTAAGTGTATAACTGGAAAGTTTGGTGTTAGTAGGTGCTCCATTGGCGTTGGAATGCTAACTTTTTGGTAATTTAAGGCAAAACGTACTGCCGCGAGTAAACAAAATGTAATAAAATAAACATTTTAATTGATGTTTTCAACGTTTTCTTTATAGCAGGTTGAAAGAACACATATTGAAGGAGTAGACTGGCCCAAAAATCCCTGTTTGTGCCTGCCGTGTCTCGTCTTAAAGTTGTAAATGAACTCTGAGTGGTTTGTGTTGAGTGACAGGTAAAATTTTTCTGGTGTCCTTCCGTCCTCAGATCTGTTCCCAGCACAGCGTTTGGGTCCCCAAACCGGAGGGTGACGCCACCTCGGTCGTGCCCATCTTCTGTGTGCAGGGCCCGACCTCCCTGTGATCGCATGCTGTGTTAGCTTGTTGAAAAGCTAGCTTGTGTTGAGTGTGTGATTCCATGCCCAAGCACGTCAGGCATCTCCCACACATCTCCTGTGTGTGTGTGGGTGGGGGGGTGTGTTATGCAGAAGCATGCAGCTGGCTGTGTGTTGGTGGGTCTGTGACTTCACAGGGATTCCAATGAAAGGTTTTAATTAGCCGCTGGCTTGAGTCTTGGCAGCCGTTGTGGGGATGCTTATGGAGCACCATAAATCTGCAGTGACGAGGACGGGGCCACGCCCCGGGGCCCTCCAGACAGTGGGCTGTCCCAGCCTCTGCCAGCCCTGACAGGACGCGTAGACTGCTGCAGCTTCCACAGAGCCGAAACACATGTGCAGGCACGCAACGTCGAAACAGTCGAAAACTTGTGTCCTCAGGTGGCTGGTTCCCCCGCAGCCGTACCCAGAGTTCCTGCTCAGAAACACTTTCTCTCTCTTTCAGTCATTTTTAGCAGAATTTCTAGTCTTTGGCTGTGTTTGCTCATCGATCAGACAGTATGCAGAGCGTTTACCCACAATGCATTTCGCTCCTGCCCGGGCTGAAATCAGCCGGCCTGAAGCTGATTTCTCTTAAGCTCTAAACTGTGTAAACTTTAGCAACATTTGAAACATTTTCAGGTGAGAAAGTAGTCGTTTAGATCCCCAACGTGTTGAAAACCTGACAAAATACCGGCTGTTTACAATTTTGTTCCCACGAATTCGGCGCTACTAAAGCTAGCCGCAGTGAGCTAACGCACTTCCTGTTATTTTCACAAAATAAAATACCCGTTGCCTTTTATCATAGGGAAAGCCATTACCATACAATTGGTGCTTTTGTTTTGAAAACAGGAAGTGAACCTACCCTCGTTGTAGCTAGCTTGAAACTGCCGTTTTGACAGGAAATGACGATCGGCGACGTCACGTTACGTTGCATCTTGGGTAGTTTGAGTATGAGTAGTAACCTCATGATGCATACCCAACATTTAGGAGAATCTAGTATGCATCCGGGAAAAAAGTCAGTATGAGTAGTAGGAGTAGTAGGAGTAGTAGGAGAAGTATGCGGTTTCGAACACAGCCTTTGTCATTGTTGGTGATTGTATGCCTGCTCATGAACTTTCACCTCCTATAATTGACCTCCTGTTTCCCTAACAATGTGGCGCCCACAGCACAAAGCGTGTTACACATCCACGTGTGATACATGTGGCTGGAATCTTAATGAGCAGCAGCTACCACTCGCTTAAACATCGTTTTCAAATAGCTGCTGATTAGCACTCATTCTAAGGAGTTCGGGCTAATTCTTGCCAACAGTCTGAGTATGCCCACACTTTCCCGAACAGCGGTTTGGACTGAGATGATCTTCACATCTCTGTCTTTGGGCATCTCTGCTGGAACTGCTCCATCTTTAAGGTCCTCCAGAGAAGATGCAGTTTGGTTTCCATCATCTTCCATCTGTGTCTTTTGGCCTCTTTCACAGAATAACTGACACATAAGGACAGGTGGAAACATCTCTACGAATTGGTTTGGATGTAGTTTTACTCACATGACCGGTCTGAAACTGCTTTCTGCTTTCAATTCCTAGGAAATCAAACTATACTGTCCATAGCCTAAAAAACATAGATTTTCGCCATATTTTTGGATTATAATGTCACATAAATCAGGCCAGGAATGATTTATCAACAAATCCTTCCATAAATATCTTAAGAATACTGCTAAGTGTATAACTGGAAAGTTTGGTGTTAGTAGGTGCTCCATTGGCATTGGAATGCTAACTTTTTGGTAAATTCGGGCGAAACGTTTGGTTTCCATCGTCTTCCATCTGTGTCTTTTGGCCTCTTCCACAGAATAACTGACACATAAGGACAGGTGGAAACATCTCTATGAATCGGTTCGGATGTAGTTTTACTCACATTACCGGTCACATGAGCAAACAGCTGTTTTTTTTTAACTTCTTGTCTCACCAGAAAATGTGTGATTGGTGCGTTTGTGTCGCCATCCGTGGTTAGAGATGAGGAGATGGCGGCGGGAGCTCGGGCTGTTCTGTGCGGGGCAGCAGCTAAAGAGCCCAGAGAGCCAGAGCTAGCGCCCACAGAGCCCAGAGAGCCAGAGCTAGCGCCCACAGAGCCCAGAGAGCCAGAGCTAGCGCCCACAGAGCCCAGAGAGCCAGAGCTAGCGCCCACAGAGCCCAGAGAGCCAGAGCTAGCGCCCACAGAGACCAGAGAGCCAGAGCTAGCGCCCACAGAGCCCAGAGAGCCAGAGCTAGCGCCCACAGAGCCCAGAGAGCCAGAGCTAGCGCCCACAGAGCCCAGAGAGCCAGAGCTAGCGCCCACAGAGCCCAGAGAGCCAGAGCTAGCGCCCACAGAGCCCAGAGAGCCAGAGCTAGCGCCCACAGAGACCAGAGAGCCAGAGCTAGCTCCCACAGAGCCCAGAGAGCCAGAGCTAGCGCCCAGAGAGCCCAGAGAGCCAGAGCTAGCGCCCAGAGAGCCAGAGCCAGAGCCCACAGAACCACAGTCCATGGACCAACAGCTTCAAGCCCCTCCCTCCCACCCTCTTTTTGGGATGTCTGGGATCCATCCCTTGAAGGGGGGGGGGCTCCCACGTCGCCAGACGAGAAACAGAAAACATGTTGAAAATGAAGATTCCAGCATATTTGATTCATATTTATTCCTAATTTCATAGAGAATGAGATGTTTGTTTTTCTGATTATCTAACAAAGGA